>NC_089594.1:72759180-72957801 GCF_019320115.1 Miscanthus floridulus | reverse complement strand
GGCCATGGGGCTTAAATAGAAGCCCCCATGAAATAGAGCCGTTGTACCCCTTCACAGGGCACAGCGCGGGGTGACCGGACGCTCCGGTCCGATCGACCGGACGCTGGCCCTCAGCGTCCGGTCACGTGATTCACGCCACGTGTCCTCTGCTTCAAATACTATTCGTCAGATTTCAACGGTCGTCTGCTGACCGGACGCTCCGGCAAAACTGACCGGACGCTGAACCACCAGCGTCCGGTCATTTACAGTAAGGGTCCAAATCCGGTTTTCTTCGATCGGACGCATCCGGTCCAACTTGACCGGACATAGACCAGCGTCCGGTGCAAAACCCCAGTCACTGTGTCGCCATGTCAGTTTGACCGGACGCAGAAACCAACGTCTGGTGCATCTCAGGTCCAGCGTCTGGTGTTTTTAGACCCAGCGTCCGGTCAGTTGACCGACGCCAGCGTCTTTGCGATGAACTCGTTTTCACTTCTAACTTTTTCACCCTTGCTCCAATGTGCTAACCACAAGAATTTGCATCCGGCGCAATAGAAAATAGGCATTCCATTTTCCCGAAAGGGACCCAAACCCATCTCAACCCTGCAAACACCACCTCCTTTGTAAATGTGCCAACACCACCAAGTATATCACCTTGTGCACATGTGTTAGCGTATATTCACAAATATTTTCAAGGGTGTTAGCACTCCACTAGATCCTAAATGCATATGCAATGAGTTAGAGCATCTAGTGGCACTTTGATAACTGCATTCCGATACGAGTTTCACCCCTCTTAATAGTACGGCTATCAAACCTAAATGTGATCACACTCTCTAAGTGTCTTGATCACCAAAACAAAATAGCTCCTACAAAATATACCTTTACCTTGAGCTTTTTGTTTTTCTCTTTCTTCGTTCCAAGTCGAAGCACTTGATCATCACCATTCCATCATCATCATCATCATCATGCTATGATCTTCATTTGCTTCACCACTTGGAGTGTGCTACCTATCTCATGATCACTTGATAAACTAGGTTAGCACTTAGGGTTTCATTAATTCACCAAAACCAAACTAGAGCTTTCAAAATGGTTTGTACACTGTAGCTGTCCGACAACACACTAACCTGAAACATCACCTACATTTGTTGATGCACCTTGCAGACCATCGGTATCCCCTCCATTTGTTGATGCACCTGCAGTTCACTGAAACTCTACAGAACTGAACCAAAAAGTCATCTAAATGATCTCTGAACTTATACTGAAAATAGACCCAAACACAATTAACTCAACCTGAACTGAAACTAGATTCTACTGGACTGTTCTATGAAGCAACATCTAAACTGAAATGAAGTGGACACTCATACACTGAAAGGAAAAGAATCATAAACTAACCATCTGATGCTGCTGCATCTCTTTGCACCGAAGGAACCTGAACACCATCTGTTGCTGTGTCTGAAGAAACATTAACTCCATAGGCTGCACCATCACTTTGCACTCCATCTGCTCCATCTTCATCATCTATGGCATGAAACAAAAAAGGAAGAATGAAACCATAACCAGAAGGAGGACATGGTGAAACAGAAAAATGAGTGAAGGAGCACCTTCTATTCCATCGTCCCACACCATGTCATAATCGAGTTCATGAGCAGGGCCATCAAACTCTGCAACGTCATCCCAATCTATGGGATAGATTTGGCCTGAGTCGGGTGGCTGTAGGTTCAAATCGATCCCTAATCCAGGTATTGCTTTGGTACTGCAGCATGAACGAGGCAGAGAAACAGAGAAGAAAGGGGGAGAGTTCGCTGGAATTACCTGGGCATAGCGATCCTCCATGGTGATTTATATAGGCCATGGCAAAATCGAACTAGAGGAGTGGCGGGCAATGAAAATTTGATGCTTTGACGGCTAAATTTTGTTCTAATGGAAGATCAAACGAAAAAGCACGACCGTGCAGGGGTACCTACGTGAGCGTGGCCGCGCAGGGTTACGTACATGAGCGCGCGGAGTACGTGAGTGGGTTAACGGTGTTTTCAGCGGCATCAGCGTGTGATTAATCGGGCAAACGAACGGACACCAGGACATTAAGAAGACTACGGCGATTAAAAGCAAATCGGCGCTCCTTTGCTGCTACCTGGTCACTGTGCCGATGGCTAATACGCTGGAGACTTAGGAACGGAGGGAGTACCTTGGAAGATGAATCAGATTCGCTGTGCAGCACAAGAGACAATTTTCATGACCAAAGTTTTTACAGTTCTACTTCTCTAGCTGACAAGTGGGTAGTACACGAGCCGGATCGCATTGTGTTAACACATTATTTTCATTTTCATTGGGTCCACTTGTTAGTGCCTATAGTATGTATACAGAACAATATTGTATGAATAATGACAGTTTGTTTCTTCTTCTTTTAATTTTATTGGCACAAAAAGAGCTTAGGTCGTGCAATTTGGGAGTTGCGTTGCTTTCAACCCTTTTGGGCTTATCAGGAAGACCAGTATGTTGTTTCTTGCACTCCTGACGCTGATGTCCGTGGCTCCTCCTGTCTCGATAGGCTTGAATAGTTGAGTGGATCCGTCGCCATCACCAAGGACCACAATAAGGTAGCAAAATTGTCATCGCCCTTATGTACAATTGCCACCTTTTCAGGCAGGGACTGGAGGTTCTCAAATCTCAATTCATTTACGTGCACAACAAAGCTAGCACGACCTTGAATTGAAGTTCTCACTTCTCAATTGCAGAAACATCTGGATCTGAAACCTGACAGAATAGCTGTTCACGTGCTTCCTGTGAATACAGTCGTGTAGCAAGGACTTCATGTCATTCAGCTAGCTACTGCACTTCATCCTGTACACTGCCACTGCCGACAATTTCATAGCTGTGAACATTCTGTCAAGTTTGTATGGGATTGAAATCTCGAGGTTCGACAGGTCTGATGACGATAAGGATCTTGATGGGTTTGTTATCATCCATATATTTGGTGGAACTAACAGAACCAATTTTATACATAAAAGAATGGCACACGTTGTCCATATGTTTGTTTTGGTTGTCTCGACGAGAGATACACAATCATGGAATCTAATTTTCATTTTGAGAGTGCATTGATAATAAGCAATCCAGCGAAAAGGGGCCCTGGCCGGCCTTCACAAGAATGAGTCCTCGCTCTTAACTAGAACACGTAGTGTTTATTCTTAAGCCTCACCGATTCGCAGCATAATGAGCATCACCTGTGGCTCCTTTCCTCCTTGCCTGCTTTGCCGAAACATACAATGACCATGGGCTCCAACGGCGAGAGACCGTACTGCTGAGGCTATCCTTCACATCGTCGCCATCACAGGCGGCTAGCCATCTCGGAACCTCTGAGGAGTGGCGAGGAGGTGTCTCTGATTTGGCGCCAGTCTGCACTTCCATCTTACTTCCACCGGTCGGAGTAGTAATGCAGGCGCTCCTGTTGCTTCCTACTCCTATACACAATTTCCATAGCAAGATCACTTGGGCGACCAGAAACACTGGCTTTCTGCTCCATTCCCTGCTATTTTATATATACGCAGGTTAGAAAGACCGAGATAGTTCACTCAGAGTCAGATGTACAGTCTGATTCCTCACTTACCACTCGTATGAATGTAGCAAGATCACTTGGGCGACCAAAAACACTGGCTTTCTACTCCATTCCCTGTTGTTTTATATATACACAGGTTAGAGAGACCGAAACAGTTCACTCGGAGGTACAGTCTGATTCCATGCACTTACCACTCATATGAATGAGTCACCAACTAACCATTCATTGAAATGTAATCAGGTAGTAAATGTTAAATCAATTCCGGTACCAGCAGACTGCAGACATCTCTCTGGAGATCGTGCAAACAGAATTGGTGCCTTATTTTGAACCAACATGTAAATTAAGTTACGGCTAACCGAAGGTGATCACTCAAACTGTTTTTACCTTTTTAAACCTTTCTTTCATGAAAAGAGTAGTTGTCTGGTTTAGGACAAGCATAATTAAATCCACCAAACTTTCAACCTAGCTGACAATCAGGAAACTGTGCAATCATGTACTATTTGATTTTTTTTTGCGAATAATGTACTATTTGATTTGATTGGTGGAACACAATTATCCAGCGTAATCATGTACTGTCCACTCAAATTCAGACAAACAAAGTGCATGTGAGTAAATTTTCAATCACTTTGTTCGGTTCGGTTTCAGTTTGATACAAGATGCTAGATGGTTATTCTACCACATTGGATCTAACAAAATAGACACGCATGCCAGGTGCACATTTATGCCATGCATAAACTCTGCCCCTGACTATCCGGTTTTAGATGAGGCCACGTCGTGCTCCACAGCAACAGTACTCTTCCTTGTTGGAGCATCCTCATCCCCATAGGCTCAATGCCTGACGATTCTCAAATGTAACAAGAGCATTCATGGAGCCTCCCGAGCCTACTATAGAAGAAGAGTGGAAGGTCCTCTACGAAGATATCGAAATATTCATCTATCTTGGACCAAAAGAACAAAGCTGAAGCAAAGGGTTCATGCTCAGGACTCAGGATGCTGCTATGGTGTTTCTTCTCCCTCATTGCTCTTTTATGGACCCCAGTTCCCCCACAAACAGACAGCACAAAAATAGCACATTGATGGAAATGCTTGGTTCCATTACTGTTTAGTACTTTGACTCAGTTAACATCTTTAGTTGGGCTACCGATGAAGTCGCCCACCACCTGGCCCTGAATAACTAACCTATTGCAAAAACATGCATGTTTTCTCATTTTTCTTGGAGTCCAGCCCAATTGGAAATTGAACCAAGTATGATGGCCATGTTTCTAAGTCCTTTTTTTTTCCAAATTAACCAACCAATTAAGTTGGTGGCTGTCAAAACTATTACGGCCTTACTCTTATTACAATGCATCCTGCAAAATATAAGTGGGTTTCAGAAACCATAGCTGCTTGGGTGCCTAAATACTTACCAATATTTTAGTAAAAAAAGTGAAAAGAATTAAAGTCCTATTGCTTTAGTAATATAATTTATGTTTTTATGCATGTGTGAATAATACATAGATAGATGTACAAAGACTCCCTTCTGGCATGCAGCCTGGGTCCAGGTATTACCCCTGCCGTTTTTGCCATCACGAGGAAGAAAAACAGTATAGACAAGGAAGCAATTGCTGACCAGACATGGATAAAAGGCACCCATCTTCATGCAGAAATTATAGTTGTCCATCTTGAACAATTTGTTGAGCTCTGGTCCGTTGTGCACACAATAATTCTCTTTCAAGCAACAAATGATAAAATCACAAGGAGGCTCACTGAGTCTGGGGAATACTCGTTAGCATTGGCGTATCATGCACAATTCGTGTAGGTGGCCTCCTAGGACCGCCTATTTGTATTTTCCTGCTACATTCATACAAATATGACAGAATAGCATGTACATGGAGTGGTTCGCGTTCTTCCTGTTAGTACAGTCGTGCAGCTGGGAGTCCAACGCCATTGAGCTAGCTACCGTGTTCTTCATCCTGTACACAGCCAACAAGTTTTTATGGGATTGAACTCTCGAGGTTCCACTGGTCTAAAAAAAAGTAGGAACTAACAGAACCAATTTTATACCTAAAACCATGCCACACGTTGTCCATATATTCGTTTTGATTGTTTTGATGAGAGATAGGCAACGATGGAATCTAGTTTTTATTTGGACAACGCATAGAAAATAAGCAACCCAGTGAAAAGGGGCCCTTTAAAAGAATGACTCCTCTTAACTAGAACACGTAGTGCTTATTCTTAAACCCCAGAAATTCACAGCGTAACAAGCATCTAATCTGTACTGGTGTACGCACGTGGCTCCTTGTCTTTGGCTTGCTTCGCGGACCTTCCGCTCTCGCCATGAACCGGGGCGCTAGCACGGGTGCTATCCTTGAGTTCGACACAATGTGAGTGACGAGATCCTAACATATGGGTATGCTAAGCCTTGGGATCAAAGGTTTCCGACCGAGAGACCCTCCGACTGACCCTTCCAGGACCGCCCGGGGGCTCGGGGACTATACCCATCGGATACGCTCGCGTGTACCCTTAGGCCCAGGAATCTGGCCGAGTCCGAGCGCGACCGTCACTTTCGCTCAGTGCTCAGGGGCTCAACCAAGCCTTAGGCTCCCGACCAACGGGAGCTTGGACCCGATACTTGGCATCCTCCCGGCCTCAGGCACCGGCCAAGGCCCGGGCACGAGAAGGTACGCCCCGAGCCACCAAGGCTCGGGGGCTCCCTAGCACCACACTGCAAGCGCGACATTGTTAACCACTCCTCCGACAGGGTCACGCACGGGATGTGACACAAGAAGACAAACCCCTCCGCGGCCTCCAGGGGCTCGGGGGCTCCTGGGCCCACATGTCAGCCCCTCGAGCCGGCCTCCTTTGCCACCAAGAAGCCTCTAGAAGGCACACCTGGGGGAGGCCGGTCCAAGCCGACACAGCCTAACACTTAGTGTGTCAGAACAGGGCAGCCAGACGACGCCTAGAGCTTCTTCAGCTCCATGACATCGTCACGGTTCACAGAACACCGCTACAAGACCTCCCTAGACTCTGGCGCATGTAGACCATAGGCTCAACTCCCACAAACTGCCATGTACCCGACCTATCTCGGAATATAAGGGATAGGTCGGATCCTAAGAGGGGAGAGGATGATCCGAGACATATCATTGGCATCCTTACCATTTCACTCGAGCTCTGCACCAAGAGCAGAGCAACCTAGAGAGGGGCACCGAGAGCTCCTACACCGCATCCGTCGTCTTCATCCTCTCCGACGAGGGGGAAGGCTCCACCGGTGGCGAGGCAACCCTAGGATCAGCACCGAGCGATCCCCTACCAAATCTCTATCTTTCACCTGTACACTCAGTTGTAACCCCCAAGATTTTGAGTGCTCTTGAGTATAAGGATCATCAGTTGCTGGACGTAGGGCATCGATTCACACGCACTCTGACACCACCTCGAACAACAATGCTTGCCACAGTTCTGACCCCGCTACTACTATGGTGAGCTCCACCCGCTACATGAGTCTACACCAGCAGACAACGAGCCCCCAGCGCCGCCCACTCTGTCAGGCCTCCTAGAGCAGATCTTGAGGTCCTGGCCCGGCAGATCTGGCATGGTCTGGGTCCACACCCCACCGTGTTGGACCGGCACCAGACGTTCTACATGCTGGCCAATGTCCATCACTAGACCGCCACTAGCAAGGTGCTCCTACCACCCGCGCGCTTCTAGTACTACCTCCTAGACCTGCCTTTCGGGATCCAGAATGCGGTGGTGGCCTTCCAGCTAGAGCTAGAGCACCTTGTCAGCCGCAAGGTGCCACGGAGCGCCATCCTCTCTGGCGTGGCGGGGACTGACATCCCCTCGCTGCGCACCTTCCTCGAGATCCTCTCGGGGTATGGCCTGGAGTATGACTCCGACGACATCGACTGCTACACCCTGCCTTGCATGTGCTACCATATCAACGACAAGGACCGCGTCGAGGAGGTGCCCGAGCTCACGCCGCCGGACCAGAGTCCCCGTAGCCGTGCGTACTTCCTTCGAGAGAAGGCGGTTCTCCTGCAGGCTCGGTTGGTGGACCTAGAGGCTACCGAGGCAGAGCTAGAGCACCAAAGGTAGGAACTTGCTCAACAGCATGCCGTGCAACCCCTATCAATGATGATGATGCCCGCACGGGGGCTCTCAGTGCCCTGTGGTTCCCTCGTGCATCCTACAACATGCGCGGCCGCCGCCTGCCGCCTAGAGGACATCTCTGACACGCCGGACCTGAAGACCAATGAGTGGCTGCACGAGGCATGGTGACTCCTTCGCGTCGCCCTTGAGCATCAAGCCAAGATTTCGGCCTCTAGGCATAGCACCATGCCCTCTCGGTCGTCCTAGCAGATGGCCACCATCAACGGGGACCGCTCCGATGCGCACACCCCACCGATGGGAGGAAACGGTGATGACTCCACTAACAGTAGCTTCAATCATCCCCGGACCAGAGGAGCGAAGCCCCAACAGGAACAAAGGCACAAGCTTTCCCCTTGCTATATGCCCACACGCAACCGGATCAGCGACGACCATGACGTGCGTGACACCATTGAGGCCCGGCGCCACACTCAGGCCTAGCCCCGTACTCCAACACGCTGGGATGGGGGCTTTACCCAGGACCACTTTAGCCTCCTAGCGTTGGGGCTAGGATCCGAGCGGCCCCTTATCCTAGGCGATTCCAGCCGCCGATGCACATTCCCATGTACGACACGTGAGACCAACCCAAACCACTAGCTTGAGGATTACCGCCTCGCCATGAGGGCCGGGGGTCAGATGATGACTTCGTCATCTAGTAACTTCCTCTGATCCTGTTGAGCTCGACCAAAGCTTGGCTCGAGCAGCTCGAGCCCGACAGCATCTGCTGCTGGGATGATCTCCGTTGCGTCCTCGTCGGCCACTTCCAAGGTAGGAACACCCGACCTGGGAACTCATGGGACCTACGCAATTACAAGCAGAGGACTGATGAGACCCTTCGGGAGTACATCCAGTGCTTCTCCAAGAAGCACAACGAGCTCCCTAACATCACCGAGGATGACATGATCAATTCCTTCATCTACGGCATGACTTGTGAGGCACTCGTCCATGTGCTTGGTTGCGAGACTCCGCATACAACATAGGAGCTCTTGGACTTCGCCACCAAGTACGCCACCTATGAGGAGGCCGTCCAGGCCAACATTAGTGGCAAGGCCAAGGCCATCGGCCACCTCAGTGGTGGAGACGGTGGCGATGACTTTGCCTCAGCCCAACGTCACCATGACAAGAGGGCCAATGACCAGAAGCGCCGTGGGGAGGAGATGGTGGCTGCGACCGACCACGCTGCCTAGCATTAGCCCCGCGGGTATGGCGCATGCCCCGAGCACTTCGATAAGGCGCTCAGGGCCCCCCTGCCCATTCCATGGAGGGTAGGCAAAGCACCTCCTTAAGGACAGCTATTGACACCTATGGTGGCACACAGAGACAAAATCCGCAAGCGCACGGGTATCAAAGTAGTTTTCACACGGAGTATTATCGAGTATCGTATCCACGAGAAAACATGTGTATTGTCTACTAGTTTGTCCAAGGATAGCAATCAAGGTATAAGTATGAGTAGAGAGGGTTCCTATGGTTATGACCCTATACAAAGCAAAGCTTATGATTCTAGTGTTTACTTCAGGACACCGCTTAGACGGTAAAGCACCGCTAATAGAAAACTCTGCCGACACGACTATGGTCCTGCTAATTTAAGAATATGCTCAATTCAGAGTAGACTATAGAGTATAGATGGGGTTGTCACCACCCACTACTACCATGCAACCAGGGAGCAGGGAGCAAACTCAGGTAACCAATAACCCAAGCACCACGCTTATGCTATCGATTACTACTCTAATCCAGAGATCTAACAAGGATTAAAGCACTCAAAGAACTGAGAACATATGAAAAAGAGAACACAATACTTACTTTAAATAGAAATCAATTACCAGAAGTATCTTAGATGCAGACTTGGAGAAGCCTAGATCCACCAAAGTACAAGCCGTAGAGGTAGCACCGATAGGCTGATACTTCCTCCGAACTCTTCCCTCACTCTCTATCTCACTGTTTCTATTTATAAGAGTAGATCCTATAGAGGGCTAATCTTCTCTTGATAGCTGGTTCTAATCCTGATGAGGAGGATATGAATTAGGGTTTTAGGATGGATTCAGGGAGGGGGTAGGGGCTGCTATATATAGGGAAAACCATCAATTCTAAGCCCTCGGATCAAATCGACTTAAAACAATAGCGTAGATTTGATCTTTAAGGCGGTGGAGAACCGACGTAGCAAGGAAGGGCTGACTAGTGGGCCGGGTGGCCTGCAGGTGGGGCTGGCTAGCCCCCCTATCAGCCTCTTGGCTCGATCTTTGGTGGATAGTCTTCTGGTGCCCCTAGATAAACCGTGTTAAAACATAGATTCACAAAAACTCGTGGAATTTATTAGTTTAAACCCCTAGACCTATGTTTGGTGATAGAATTAAGTATATATGCAACTTATATTGTCGGTTTATGATTGATGTTACAAACCATCAACAAGCTCCCCCACACTTAGCCTTTGCTCATCCCTGAGCAAAGCTAAACTTAGCAATGGACCAGGAGTTACTACAATGTTTTCACGCCTTACAAGTACACATGTGTTCAATAAAAAATTCTCCTCCGGATTAGAATGAACTGATTTGACTTTCAAACTTACACATATTACCTTCAACTTTGGGGCTTCTTAGCCTTCACTTAGGTCTTGACTAATTGAAAGACAGAATGATCAAGTCAAGCACTGTCTTAAGTTCTTTGTTCCACCATTGTTCTAGAGTTTTTATAAGTTTTCAAAATAAATCTCAGAGATTCCATTGTATGACACTCTCAAGTCTCTCAATATATGTGGTATTTGTGGATCCTCACCAAGGCAATAATGATGTTATGCCTTTTCTTTTCCTACAACTAAGGCTTATGTGGAGCTCATAGGTAGGGAGAAAGCTAGAGCATACTTGCAATGCATATATTGTAAAGTCAAGCAACGGATCCAAAGAGAAATAAGTCATACAATCAAATCAAGATATGAATGTGTGTGGATATATGTGGTGGATATATATATATGGTGGCTAACCTAATTCTACTTTGCTCCATGAAAACATATCTCTCTCTTGAAACTCGGAAATATTTTTACGAGAGAACAGGGGCTATCTTATTCATCTCTTTTTATTTTTTTCTTTTTAGCCGGGCATGTAAGTACCCATTGTTTTAAATATCTTGGACACTTTTGTGTCTAATTTTTCTTTTCTTTTTTTTTCTTTCTTTTTTATGAATAACTTTTGCATAGCCCCATGTCTCTTTTCTGCAACAAAACCTTGAGAGATAGCTTGCAAGAACTTGAAGCATTGATTTGATGGATGGAAAACCTAACAAGCATGTTTTTGTTTTCTCCCAGTGTAGAAGCAAAATATTTTTAGGTGGATCTAAATGGAATGACTTGTTTTTACGCCTACCCCCAGTGTAGGAGTAGTGTATATGTGGGTGTTGTGTATGTGATCTTGATTTTAAGAGCATGACAAATCTCTCATAAGGGTCAACAAGGTTTGACAAAACTCAATGCAAAAGAGCAGCATATAAGTGAAAGTTTTTCTAGCCTAAATAACATATATGGCTCTGGTGGAAATTCAAGCTTTGTCATACAGAAACTCATCATACCATTTTTATTTTTTTCAAAAGATAATTCTCCAGAACTTTAGTATCACTTGGAACAAGATAAACAGCAGCTCAGATCTTCTCATATCATATCCGTCAATCACCTAGACTTAGATCAGGCTTACGCTACCCACGAGTTTCAAGTTCAGAGTAAATCCTTATATCAAAACAATTTTATCCAAAACTTAGGAGAATTCAAAGCTAAAAACTAGGTACTTGAAAGTAATTACAATAGAGCAACTATTCATGATTTCCATTATAAGAGATTACCTTCAGAATCCCTTTTTATTTATTTAGCTTTTAAAAGAAATTAAAGCAAACTAGACACACTCTTTTTATTTTGTTTTCATTTTTACTATTATAGATATAACTATTTATTTTTGCTTTTAACTAAATAAAGCAAAGGAAGAGAAATACTTAGTTGGATACCCGGGGGTGCCTCTCCCCCAAGCTAGTTGATAATAAACCTGGCCAAGGACAAAGTGCAAAGCTAGCAGACCCAAGATAGGTCTGCCTACCTTTCTCGTGGTTCTTTCGCCGTTTGTCGATGCCGTGCTTTGCTTGGGAGGTTTGTCTCCCCCACACTTGAATTCTGCTTCCTTGCATAAACAACATGTGGAGACAAGCACCAACAAAATACTTGAGAGATCCTGGCAATACTTTATTCAAATGTATAGATAGCTTAGCAGGTAAGCATGGTTTTTAAAGGTTTTTCACATAGTAAAGCAGAAGAGCTGAATTGAAAATATTATTTGAATTCTATAAAGTTAATTATATCCAATTCTTCTTCTGGCAATAGTGTGTCATGGAAAACTTTCAAACATTGACCATTTACCTTGAAAAGCATACCTTCGTCATTTTGAAGTGTGACTGCTCCATGAGACGATGTGCTAATTACCTTGTAAGGTCCTTCCCATTTGCTTCGTAGTTTCCTGTGTCCAAACAACTTTACACTAGAGTTGAAAAGCAACACCTTGTCACCTAGTTTGAATTCCTTCTTTTTTTCAATCTTTTATCAGGCCACCTTTTTGTCCTCTCTTTGTAGAGTTTTGCATTATGATATGTCTTTTCTCTCCATTCCTCTAACTCAGAGAGTTGCATTTTTCTTTTCTTTCCAGCTGCTTCAAAGTCCATGTTCCATCTTTGATGGCCCAATGTGCTTTGAATTCCAACTCAAAAGGTAAATGTCATGTCTTCCCGTAGATGAGTTGGTATGGTGACATTCCAAGAGGTGTTTTATAGGTTGTTCTGTAAGCTCATAGTGTTCCGGATAACTTATCTTTCCATGCTGTCCCCATCTCATTAACAGTCTTCTACAGAATGTTCTTGATTTGCTTGTTTGATGTTTCTGCTTGTCCACTAGTTTGAGGATGATATGGTGTCACAATGTTATGACAGACCCCATGATCGAATAAGGAGTGTTAGAACTTTCTATCAATGAAGTGAGGACCTCCGTCACTAATTACCATGCGTGGAACTCCAAAGTGTGGAAAGATAGTCTCTGAAAACATCCTCTTGGCGTTATTGGAATCTACAGCTCGATATGGTAGAGCTTCAACCCATTTTGAAACATAGTTGACTGCCACCAGGATGTATTCACACTGCCGGGATTTTGGAAATGGTCCCATGTAATTGATTCCCTAGAGATCAAAGAGCTCTATCTAGAGATTAGTGGTGAGTGGCATAGCATCTCTTGCATTGATACTCCCATGTTTGTGACAAGGAGTACACCTCCGTATGAAATCTTTGGTGTCATCATACATGGTTGGACAAAAGAATCCACTCTGCTAGATCTTAGCATGAGTGCAGAATGCCCCATAATGTCCTCCATATGGTGCTAAGTGACATCTCTCAATAATCTTGGTTGCTTCCTCAGTCGGAACACACCTCCTGAGTAGTCCATCGGCGTAGACTCGGTAAAGGTATAGTTCATCCCATAGGTGGAGGCAACTTTCATGGATGAGCTTTCACTTGTTCTTGTTGAAACTTGCGGTTTCAATCAACATGGGAGAGACCGAGACCTCCGCCCGTCGGACGTCGCCCTTGGGCGGAGGCTCAGGATAGGAACGACAGGGAGAGAGTGGTGAGTAAGGGAATGGCACGGAAAACTATGGTTTTATTAATTCATCCACCAACCGACCCTTTACTGCTACAAGTGTTCCCTATTTATAGGGCTCAACTACCACATTCACAGAGTTTACAATAGTATCCCTCAACTACTACAGTACATTCTTGGGATATTCCTCTACTCGCCTTCTGTCTCAGGGGTAATCTTGCCATGCCGCCATCTGGTACTGGGCCTGCATGATCAACCGGCCCATCGGGCCTCAAGACTCGGCGATGGGCTTTAGGGCCTCCGTCATCGGTTTTCGCTCTGTCTGGCCTCAGGATACGATGATGAGCCTTCGGGCCTCTGCCTCTAGGAGTGCCAAAGCCGTAGGCCTTCGGCATCCCAGGATCGCCGATATCCTCCTTGGGTCTTTGCCCCGACGGGTGGAGACCATGCTGGAGCACCCGCGTAGTCCACGAGCGCCCTCGTCTGGTTACCTGCACATACCCGAACAATGTTGGCATTTAATTAGTCTCTTGGCGGAGCGGCCTCTGCCCCATAGGTCGGAGATGCCTACGAGCCGGCCGGACGGAGACCATGTCAGGGCCGTCGCCCGCAACCTGCAAGCCCGATCTAACCAATCGTTCTCTTTCCCGGGTTTGGAGGCGTGGGAGCACAACCTCCATTTTGGTAACAGGTCGGAGATGCCTTTGTAACCTGCTGACTGCGCAGGTCTTCACCGCTCGCGGTGGCCATGTTACAACAGTTCCCCCCTTTTGAGACCACGGTCCGCCTGAGCATGCTGTGAGCTCAAAACGCCCTAAGCAAGGACGTTCACGGGAGCAGAGACTGCGCATAGTCATGTCTCCGACCGATCTCTACCGGTTCCCCCCTAGCCTGCTCTGGCGCGACCGTTGGTCACGTCTCCAACCGATCTCCACCGGTTCCCCCCTGGCCCGCTCTGGCGTGGCTGTTGGCACGGACGTTGGTCTTGTCAAAGTAGCCGTTTGGCTGCAAATATAGCCGTTGTGCATCTTGCGACTTTTTCAGAGGTGACCGTTGTGCGGCGAGCGATTCTTCCGGAGGTGACCGTTGTGTGGCGAGAGCCGGACCGCCTGCCCGCTGCCTATATAAGGGTGCTATTGATGGCGGGGTCCCCCCCCCCCGCATCGCTCAGTCGCTTTCATTGCATTCAAGAAATCGCTCTCTGTTCTCTTCTCTTTCGCCTTTCGCTGCCCTCGCGCGTTCCATCTCTCTTCTTGCGTCTCGCGCTTAGGTTGCTGTCGCGGTGGCTTTCCTTTCCGCCTCCACCCAAACTCGACGGCCCACCTTCTCCGGACCTTACCGCCACCTTCTTGGTGTTAGGGCCCTCGGCTGGGGTGCGCACTTTGAGGAGTGCATGCTTGCCTCTGCCTCCGCGTTGGAGTTTGAAAAACTAGTGGAGGAGGATTTGGGGAGTGTCTCTGCGTCTATCAAAGACCTAATCGCCATGGACTCCGGAGACATGGCAATAAAGTCTTGGGACTTCGGCCCCTCCTCTATTACTGAGGAGGCAATCGCAGAGATGTTGAAGGAGTCATGTTTTCCTTCTTCCAGGGTAAAAATCCCTCCGCCAGGTTAGACTGTTCCGGAACTGGAGGAAGGATATGCGGTGGTCTTTCAGGACTTCTTCACCTGCGGCCTCCGCCTTCCTTACATTCCCTTCCTTCACCGGGTGTTGGAGACCTTCAATGTCCAGCTCCATCATCTGACTCCCACTGCTTTCCTGACGCTTAGCAAATTCTGCTGGGCGTGCATCTCTTACGGTGCTGAGCCGGATGTGGACACCTTTTGCACGTACTATGAACTATAGAAGTAGCCGAAGAAGAAGAAGGAGGTGCGAGATGGCAAGGAGATGGAGGTGACCTACCAGTACGGTAGTTGCACTTTTATGTCTAAGAGGAACCAAGGCGTGGACCGCCTGGAGATCTCTTTTTGCCAGAAGGGCAAGTGGGACCGCGACTAGCTCGAGCAATGGTTCTACGTGAAGACCTACGGTGTCTGCAGCACAACCAAGGATGGCAAGGAGCTCTCATAGTATCCATTGACTTCTCGGATGGAGGAGATGGCGCCACACACGTGCGTGGATCCACCGGAGGAGGTGTCTTCGACGAGGGAGGCTTGTGATTAGGCTTTTGCGGTAGTGTGCCGCTACTCTGGTGGCCGTGATCTGGTGGAGGAGATCATGGCCTCCAACTACTGGCCCTTAGGCAAAAACAACCCAGCCTTTTGGCTAGAACAGGTCAAGGTTTAGGCACCATGCCGCAGCTCAATCAAGTTTTTGAGGAGGTCGGGATTGTCTACCGGGAGCACGAGGTTCCTACTAAGGTCCTGGCCTCGATTGAGAAGAAGAAGAAGGCCTTCTCAAACAATGTTACGGTGGAGGCCGAGTCTAAGAAGAGGAAGGGTGCCGTCGGCTCTCGGGTGCCTGTGAAAAAGAAGAAGAAGAGCGGAGCTCCGTTGATCACGCCAGCCTTGTCTTCTGCTAGCAGTGCGGGCGTTGCCTCCACCGACAGCGAAGATGTTGAGAGCTCCTCCGTCCTGTTAGCGGATGCTCGAGTTGCGAGCAGAGGGGATCACGGCTCTCCCGTAGCTCTAGTGTGCCTGACGAGTGGAGCTGTGAGCGGTGCTAGGCGTCCGGAGACCGGTGTTGCCCCAGCGCGCTCCTCGCATGGTGCTATGAGCGTCGGTGAACAGTTGGAAGATAGTGCCATCGAGCCTATGCCTGTCGTTCTTGGCGGGCTGTGCTCAAGCTCTGAAGAGGACATGGAGGCCATCCCGCGGCATGTTCCTTCGTCCCCTGCTACTATCGCGCCTTCGCCCATGCCTGTAGCCAATGTTGGGTGGCTGGAGGCCGCGCTTGATGAGGAGGCCCCGGTGGCTCGGCCTTCTTCGAGTCCTCCACCCACCAGGCCACTGGCTGAGGAAGTCTAGCCCTCTGGGCCTTTGCCACATGATACGGTGGAGACTTCTACTCAGAGGGCGCGGCAAGCTACCCAGCTTGGGCTTTTTATGAGTAAGTCTGTTTGGTGCACATCCTTGTGTTTATTGTCTTTGTCCAGTTCATTCCTTTGCGTATTGAGCTAAGTGCTAATACTGTGTACTATTGCTTCGCAGGTGATGTCATGGCTAGACTTCTCACCCCGGAGGAGCGAGCAGCCGCTGTGGGCGCTAGGTTCGGTTCGGGGCAGCCGGGACTGACGGCGCCAGGTCCGAGTAAGTATAAGATGTTTTTATTTTGATCATCATCTGACCTGTTTCTGATCTGCCCTCCGACTTGAGCTGTTGTTGTTGTTGTTGTTGTTTTTTACGTAGGCTCCTCCGACACTTCTATCTCAGGTTAGGAGGAGTGTTATCTTGCCATTCTTGGAGACGTCGGAGGTGGTCTTCGGCTGTTGGTGCGTTTAACATGAGATTTGCTTTTCTCACCTTATCGTTTCGTGTTTGTTTGTTCTTTTTTGAACAGATCGCTTCAAACAGCGTCTGAGGGATATGGATTTCTTCCAACTTCTCCGCGTTCACCTGGAACACCAGAGCCTGGTGCGTCTCTGGCGGTTTTGCCCCTTTCCTTCTTTTATTATTTTTTGTGTATGCTCGCTTCTAGACTTGTTCTTGATTCCGTTGCTGATCGCTTTGGTTTTTTCCCTCTAGTCATAGGGGTATCACACGGGTGTTGTTATGGAAGAGCACTGTACCCACGAGGTCTCCGACCAGGACATCGCGATCGAAGTGCTCAAGGCAGAAATCGAGCGCCTGGAAGGTGAAAAAGAGGGTCTGTCGGACTCTCTTATAGCTCTCCGCCTGTCTCTGACAGAGAAGGAGCGAGAAAAGGATGGCTTGAGGGCCGATCTCGCCAAGGCCCGGGAAGCGGAGGTTTTGTCCATAGAGCAGGCCCGTAGGGCGAATGAGCTGATCAAGGGTCTCCGACGAGAGCTTGCCTCTAAGAAGGAATCCGCAGTAGCAGTGAGGGAGCAGCTATCTCTAACGACGAGGCATTTGGACTCGGTCAAAGGAGTCGTTGATGCAACCGTTGGCCACAACCGGGCCACCATCGCTGAGCTCGGAGGCGAAACCTCCGCTCCTCCAGAGGAAGACAGCGTGTACGCCCTCGCCTCCTGGCTAAAGCGTCACCTTGTGAAGCTCCCTGGTCTGATCAATGGCTGCACGGACTACGGGGCGCTCGCGGGAGTGGCGAATTATGCTAAACTTTTGGCACGCGGCGGGTGTACGCATACTGAAAGTATTTCGGAGGGGGCGCTGCCTAGCCCGGAGGAGCTCGGTGAGACCTCTCTTGGTTTGCGAAAAACCTTGAGAAATTTCATTGGGCACTTTTGGGCTCCATTTGGGAATCTGCTACCCGGAAACTGGCGGAGGACAAGAGGGCGAAGGTATTTGTAGTCTTTGTAGCCGTTTTTTCTTTGTTTTTGGCGATGCTGCGAAGGCTTTCATTGCTTTTGCCCCTGACACTCTAGCCTATGCTGTAGGATGCACAGAAGGGTCTTGCGGGTAGGCCTCCGTCGGTTCCGCGCTCGGCAACTGCGATCGGTGCCTCCGCCGCTAGTGGCGCTCCGGGGGGATCTACGATCAGCGGTGGTGGCGGTGGTCGGAGGCCGTAGGTGCCGTGCCCACCTATAGCTGATGCGAGCTCCGCTCTAGAGACTTCCGCTGTGGCTGATGCGCCGGGGGTCTAGGCTCTTTGTAGCACTCAGTTGTTCTAGCATGTATTTTGTAGTCCAGCTGGACTTTTGTGAATAAAGTTTATTTTGTTCTGATTGGTTTTGTGGAAAACTTTAACCTTGTGCAGGTTCTGAATCGGGAGCCTGCGCAAGATGTTGCACCTTTGACTCTCTACAATGACGGTATTTATGTGAACGGAGAGCTTTGGGAGTATTGGCGTTCGACCTTTCCCCACAGCGTTGCGCGCGACGTGTTTGAGTCAGTTAGGTTTGACATAGACGACAAGCGCGCTGGGTTTACTCGCACGCTCGCTTGGTGCAGACCTCTGCCACAATAGTTAGGATTTTATTTCAAGTTGGTGTCCTGTAAGAATGTTTCTCGACGCTTTATGGAATACAAGACATATTCACTTTCTTGATTGTTTGTGCGGTGGCTTGAGCCTGTCGTGGTAGTTTACATATCTCGTCTAGTCCCAAGCTCGCACACCGTTGTCCTTTGCTTAGGCGAGCGAGCGCGATATAGAGGTGGTGGCCAGGACCTTCGCCCCATTTTTTCTCATTCTCTGTGCTTGCTTGATGGCTGGGGTAGAAGTCTCCGCAGTTTTTCGTCCGGCGGAGGCGTACTTGAAGTCCGCCTGGCGACGCTTGCCGAATCGTTGTTTGATCCGGCTGGAGGTTTAGCGCAGCTTGTGCAGACGGTGGAGACTCTAGATATTTCTTTAGCTAGGCGTTTTAGCTATCTGGAGGTATGGGTCTCCGACGCTGCACACCCGTGGGACATGGTTGATCTTTGGAGATGGCAGGTGTAACAGAACTGACCAAATCATAAGAACGTAAGTACAAAAACAATCACCGAAGTGATCAAATTCCTGTACTTAAGCTCCCATAATCCCGATAGTCCGGAAATCACGAAGGATTTCAACCAACTCGCGACATACAAACCAAGATCATAGTGATTCAACACAACACATCATCCATTACAACATTTCACAAGTAGCATTCAGATTACATCCATTAGAGTTCAAATAAAATATTACAAACCAAGTTTGAATGTGCGGAAGCAACATAGTTTAGTACATAACTTCATAGTTTTCAAATACATTGCCAAGTCTGAGTCATGTCCCACAAAAGCATCATTAGGTACAAGAACTAGTAGAGACCGCATCCAACGGTCTAGTCTTCATCCCCAGCTAGGAGAAGGCAGTACTTGCAGCAACCAAAGTAGAACTGGTCATCTGCAATAGGTGAGAGATAAACCCTGAGTACAAGAAGGTACTCAGCTAGACTTACCCGTCAAAACCAGAAATAAAAGACACCAAGGATCATGCAAGGCTTATGAGGTGGGCTAGCTTGACATAGTTGCATAAAAAGAGCTTATGATTATAGTAATCAATTTAAACTTAGCATCAAGATTATCATCATTTACCTATCCACTAGATTTGCACCTGTACTAGAGCACTCACTTATTAGGAGCAAATAATATTAACCATAGCAGGTATAATAAGGCTGTCATCATCATATCATCATTTCTGAACCATTAGGTTATTTAGTGTATCTACTTTGGAGATAAGCCTGTCAAGTTCTCACTAACCGGGAGAGATGGCGACTCGAATCGAATTACAACTCAGCTGAGGGGGTATTCCTAACTCTCACCCTGGCATACTTAGCAAGGGTAGCCGTGGGTCACCTTTGGGACAACTCAGGAACCAAATTTGTGGGTTCGATCAGTGCCAGCACTCTCAGGGATTACCCTTCTGCCAGGACGCTCAGGACTTTTAAATCACCTGCCCTTGGACTCACGCCTACGGCTCCCTTTCGAGGCACACTTTATACTTATCGACTCCCAGCCTGAGGTGAGCTACTCGGCTTTGTGGTCGGTCTCCAGACCCGGCCAACTAAGAGAGAGGCATGCGTTCAACATGAACAGGAAAGGCTCCAAGATTCAGTCCTTAATCGACACAAACGGAGTCACTGCAAACCGGCAAGCCTCCGTCCGGTCTTCATTTCAAATTAAGACTGGTTCTTTTCCACGATAGCAAATATAGCCAACCGTGCCACATGTATATTCCTATATCTCGTAGGTGACAGGAAATCACCCGACTTCTACCGTGTTTAAGCAGGGCTAAGCACTATGCGAACCTGAGCTACATAGGATTCAGGGTAACAATATCTGGACAAGGATTGGATAACCAATGCAGCAAGTGTTTGCATCCAACACCTAAACTTAATGCAACAATATATGTAACAATAATACTGTATCTGCATTTCAGAAATTAGGAGGCTTAATATGCTTTGAGGCTTGCCTTTCACAAAGTTGCATGGCCGGTGATCCGGGCACTCAACGGCGACCTCGTCTGGCACTTCTCCTGAAGGCTGCACCTCCTGAATCTTCGGTGTCGGCTGCTGCTGCTCGCTTGGTTCCTCGAATTCCAGCATGGTCACTCCTTCCAGTACACCTATTGCATGCCGATGCACAAGATAAATATCATGGATGCATAAGGAATGACATGATGCTCATGATGAATGAATCACAGTAAGTGTTTAACGAAACATCACTGGACACTCGTTTACCGATTAAGAATAGCTCTATTCAAATCACTTTAAAACGTGTGTCTAACTTAACTTGAAGAACAAGATCAACTCACCTAGCTTGCATAACCTAAGATAAAGATGCTCATCTTCAGTTAAAGGCCTAACACCTAGGAACATTACCACAACTTAGAAATAGTAAAGGCATACTTAAATCAAAGTTAAGGTTTTACATGCAACAATAGTTCCTTAATTCACTCATAACCAGAGTTCTATAAATTCAAATGACTTGCAAGAGGACATTCTAGAAAGCTTATGAAATTCTCTACAAATCATTTGTAAACATCAAAGCATGATTCTTACGTTAACCAATTTGAATTCCAGTAAACCTAGAATCTGTCCAGAAATGACAGGGTCACTAAATTAATTATTTAATGATGATGCAAAAGCATAATTTGACCAAACCAAGTTTACCAACTTGTTGCACATACGAGAGGAACACTAGAAAGTATAGTGCTAACTTCTAAATAAATTATTTAATATCCTTTTCAAATTTATTTAGTTAATTAGGTGATTAAAGCAAAATATAGTAAAACTATTCATAAAAATCTACAAAAATTACAGTAGCTATCTCATGCTTCACATAGACTACCATAAAAATTTCAAAGCCATTGAGCAAGCAGAACTTGTTGTATCCAAAATAACAGGTGGCATGTCTATTTTTAGCATAATTAGGAAACCCTATTGAAAAGTGTCAAGCAACAGATTTCTCATTTTTCCTAGCCTCATTCTAGCATAATAACAGCACTCACCAATTTTTACCTTTACTGGATCTATAGAAAAATTATGAAAATTCACACAAGATCCATCCATGCAAACAAGATAATTTTCTATCTCCTACAAACAGTGTCCAAAATTTATGAAAATTTAACTACAAGCTATTCATGATATGAGCAGTACACCATAAAAATTTCATGCCATTTGGAGCTACCTAGAAAAAGATATAATTACCCCTATTTCTTGCATGATTAAAAGAGATAAATAGAAACTCCCATTTTCATAACAGAACATGGCATGGATTATATTTTTAATAGAAACTAGACATTATCATGAACTCAACAAAATTGGAACCACATCATTTGGATCTACCATCCAAGAGCTACATATTTTTGAATATATACACAAATCAGTGAAAAGAATAAAACAAAACACAAATAAGAAAAACAATTCAACTACTGGTGGGCCGGCCCAAAGAAACGGTGGCCCGCGAAGCAGGCATAGGCACGACCCAAAACATGGCACAGCCCACGCTGGCTCCCGCCTTGGCCTCAGCAGCTGACAACCGGGACCCGCGCGACAGCGAGACAGACAGGGGAAAAGAAGGAGACGGCGGTGTAGCTCGTCGCCGGTGGCTCCTCCGGCGAGGTCAGTGGTGCTACGACATTCGCCTTGCCCCGTGCGCATCTAGCGGTGTCCTCAATCGATGCTATTGTTGTGGCTACCGGGGTTGGCGACGAGCATGGCGGCGCACGGCCACGGCATGGCCGGCTCCGGCGAGACTACGGCACCACGGCTCGAATGGGTGACCCTACGAGCATCAGTGGCATGCACTAGACCTAGCTCAAGGCAGAGGAGGGATGGCAAGGGCGCGAGGACAGCTGGCCGCGTGGAGCACCATCTCCGGCGAGGTTAGCCATGGCGGTGGTGGAAGGAAATGGCGATTTCGCCCTTACCAAGGCTCAAATGGACCGACGGTGGGGTGGAGGAGGTAGAGGAGATCACGGCGAGGCTCTAGGCGAGATGGCTGGTGCGTTTTTGTAGTGACGAGCGTGCATGATGATGGCGACACTTGGTCGGCAATGGCGGAGCTGCTGCTCTGTTGCTGCGGAGCTATGGGCGAGCGGAGGAAATGGAAATGGGACTGGTGAGCTAGTTGACAGGCGCGTTGGGCGAGCTCAAGTCATGGCCGGCCGTGCTAGGGCATCCGCAGCGCATGGCAGCATGAGTAGGCGACCAACAACGCGCGGCATACATGCGTCGGAGGTTTTCTGAAACGGCCAGCACTGTAGCTGGTCTGAAATGCGATTCAGTCATCAATTGACCCGACTGACAGAGCAAGTTTGACGGTGATTAGCTCCTAATCTGTGATGATCTAGATTATGCCATAGTTAACAAAGTTGAACATCTATATGTGAACTACAACTCTTACCATTGGAGCTCGAGCTGGTTTGGCTTTTTAGGGATCTACAAGGTGAATAAGTTGGGTACACGAAACTGAATCCAGTTAAAACACTTAGAAAATTTTCAAGTGTTTAAATCAGCCTTCAATTTTGACTTGTGGGCCATGTTTGAGGCTGTTCCACACATTTTCATGAGTTGATCATAAAACAACTTTTGTTCCTTGATAATTTAGCTACAACTTTGGTAAAGAGTGCACAGCCATGCAAAGTCTCTAAGTTGGCCTTTTGAATCAGTCAAACAGTGACACTCTAGGGTAATTTAAAGTCAAACCTCCACTTGAGGGCATTTTGGTCATTTTGATCTACATGAACAATGTCCCAACAATTACCCTAAGTGTAGTTAAGGTGTAATAGACCATGATCAACCACTTTACACAACTGTTATACCAATTTTCTAATGATCACATGTGATGAAGTAACAAAACAAGCAATTCACCCAAATGTTGCAATGCAATGTTTCACATGTTTCATGACTTTGTTGACATTTTATACTTGTCACATTACTACCATATTGCCATGTTTCAAAGTATGAGAAATTCATGTTGCACTACTACCATTCATAAGCAATAAAGTACAAAACAAACAGAATATGCGAATGTTGCATATGTATGTTTCAATGATAATGGCATGATGACATAGATGATGCATATGTTTATGAAATGACATACAATTTAGTGGAAGCCAAACACCTAGGGTGTTACAGCAGGTTAGGTCTCCAGCACCAGGGGGATGTTATGAGATTTCATGCGATATCCCCCTGCTTCCGTAGGCCTCTGCTGTTCATCACCGTGCCATAGGTCCTATCTCTTTTCCCACTGCCTCCAACGGTCTACTGTTGCCTTCGAACTTATGAGTTTTTGTACAATATCTATGACCGACTTCGATATCTAAGGAGACCCCTGCCTCCATGGCTATCGCTATGGATTTTGCCTGTGCTATGCCTTGCTTCCCCCTTGCGCCCCTACGCCTTATGCTGACTGAGTTTCTTAAGGGCATGGGGGGAATCCGTTTTTATAGTGGGGTGGTGGCTTTTGAGTGTTAACATTTTTGTACGTTGTTAGTTGGAACGTATCTTGGCTTTAATGGCCTGTACCTTGCCTGAATTATCCGTTCCCCTTGAGATCTTTTTGAAGTAAAGAGGCCTGGCGCCGCAGTGGTGGCAGTGTTTTGTCAGGCACTTATTGTTTTTCCTATTTTGGATGGCGGAGACCTTTATCCTGGTTCTGGCGCCACAAATTTGTTGCCCCTGATGCTAGGGTTTTTTTTGTTAAGGTCGGAAGCCTGTTTAGCCGAGTTTTTTTTCTTAGCGCTTGAACTTGTTCAGGTCTTCTTCGAGGGTCGGAGGCCTGTTTGGCCAAAAGTTTTTGCCTTGATGCCTGGCTTTGGTTAGGTCTTTGTCAAGGGTCAGAGGCCTCTTTGGCCAAAAGAAAATTTTGCCTTGATGCCTGACTTTGGTCAGGTCTTTGTCAAGGGTCGGTGGCCTCTTTGGTCGAAAGAAAATTTTGCCTTGATGCCTGACTTTGGTCGGGTCTTTATCAAGGTCGAAGGCTTGTTTGGCCATGAAGGTTGTTTCAAATTGCCCTTACCTATGGCTGGTGCTTTGAAAGGACCTTTAGTTTTTGTTTACCGAATATTGTGGCGCCAGAGCTGGCTGCTTTCGGTTTTGGGTTTTTGGGGCATTCTTTTGGGGAATTACCTCTTTATACTTGTAGAGGATTTTTACATTGAGCCTGCCTCATTAAAAACCTCACCTCTGCTTGGAGTTCCCTTGTGAGGAAAAGAGTGCAGGCTCTTTTACATTTTGTTTTGATTGAATTGAAAAAAACTAAGGTAAATACATGGAGGGGCCTCCGCTTATATTTTGCGAAGGTTGCCCTTTGGTACATTGCCTAGATGTAGTATCTGCGAAGGCTGTCAATATTCCATGTGTGGGTTGTCATGACGCCTTCGCTGTCGGTCAAGTGGAAAGAACCAGGTCGGCCTGCTGCCATTGCTGTGTATGGGCCTTCCCATTTCAGTTGCAACTTGCCGACAAGTTGTGCGTTGGGTTTTCTTCTGAGCACAAGGTCTCCATGTTTTATGTCTTTCCTTACCACCTGGGAGTCTCTCTAGTTTTTGGTTTGGGACTGATATTTTGCAATGTTTTCGACTGCTTCCAGTCTTATTGCTTCTATTGTTTCTTTTGCATACTCTTCATCTTGCAACATCAGCTGACTCATTGTGCGGAGGCTTTCATGCTTTATTTCTTCTAGCATCATGGCCTCTTCTCCATAAAGCAGTTTGAATGGTGTGAATCCTGTTGTTCTTGAGACGGATGTATTGTGTGACTAAATAACTCTAGGTAATTCATCTATCCATTTTCCTTTGCGAAGGCCCAGCAATGTTTTTGATATCGCTGAAAACACTATTCTGTTTGCTCTTTCCATAGTGCCATTGGACTCTGGGTGGTATACTAAGGCGAAGGCTAGTTTTGTCCCTATGCTTTTGCAGAATTTTTTGAAGTTCTCTGAATCGAATTGTTTTCTGTTGTCTACTATCAGGATCCTCGGTACACTGAATCTGCAAATGATGTTCTGCCAGAAGAACTTTCTGATAGTTTCTGAGGTTATCTTCACCAGCGGCTTTGCCTCTATCCACCTTGTGAAATATTCCACTACTACTACTGTGAATCTGTTTCCTCCTTGGGATGGCAGTAATGGGCTGACCAGGTCCATCCCCCATCTTTGCAGCGGCCATGTCGGAGGTATAAGCTGGGTCTCCGACGATGGTTTTGACTGTCCTGGAGAGAATGTTTGGCATGCTTTGCATGTTCTGACTGTCTGCTCTGCATCTTGTATGTGTGTTGGCCAATAAAAGCCTTGCCTTGTTGCCTTTGCTGATAAAGCTTTGGAGCCAATGTGCGACCCACAAATTCCTGAGTGTATTTCTTGAAGCAACTCTATGCCTTCGCTCTGCGATATGCATTTGAGGAGAGGCTAGAGTACTCCTTTCTTGTACAGTATGCCATTTATGATTGTGTAATTTCTTACCCTGGCCTGTATTCTTACTGCTTTTGCTTCATCTTGTTCGATGGTTTTGCCTTCTAGGAATTCTGTTATCACCTTTCTCCAATCTTCATTTTGCAGGTGTAGTATGGGTTTTAGTGCCTTAGATGTCTCCGCAGTTGCCGGAGACTTTAAGATCTGGTAAAAAGTGTTTGGTGGCAGTGGCAGGTTGTTTGCCGCAGCCTTTGCCAATTCATCTGCCTCTGCATTTTCTGATCTTGGGATGTGCTTCAGGGTGAAACCCTCGAATCTCCGCTCCAAATTTCTGACAATGGATAGGTATTTGATTAGTTCTGGCTCTCTTGCTATGTATTCTTTCTCTACTTGGCAGTGACCACTTGAGAATCTATTTTGACTATCAATGTTTTTGCCCCTAGGGCCTTTGCTTTGCTCAGCGCTAAGATCAGGCCTTCATATTCTGCTATGTTGTTTGTTGATTTGAACTCTAGCCTTGCTACGTATTTCAGTCTGACGCTGGAGGGTGCCATTAGGACGGCGGAGGCTCCTGCTCCGACTTGGCCCTAGGCTCCATCCATGAATGCTATCCAGCCTTGAGTTGTTGGTTGTACCTTGGGCTCTGTCGAAGGTGTCCAATCTGCTACAAAATCAGCTAATGCTTGTGATTTAATTGCTATTCTAGGGACATATGAGATACCAAACAGTGATAGCTCTGTAGCCCGTTTGCCTATTCTGCCGGAGGCTTCTTTGTTTCTGAGCAAGTCTTGTAGTGGCAGCGATGTTGGAACTGAGATTTCATGGGCTTGGAAGTAATGCTTTAGTTTTCTTGATGCCATCAGCACTACGTAGGCAACTTTCTCTACCTCTGTATAGTTTAGCTTGGCTCCGGACAGTGCTTCTGAGATGAAATAAACTGGTTTTTGAGTTTTGCCTGATTCTTTTTCTAGCTCGTGGACTAAGATTGCGCTGACTGCATGGTCGGAGGCCACCACATACAGCAATAGGTGGCTGTCCAATTCTGGGATGGAGACCATCAGTGAGTTTGCCAGATACTCTTTCAAGTTATGAAATGCCTCCGACTGCTTGGACCCCCATTCGAAGTTGTCTCCGCCCCTTAGGGCTTGGAAGAAGGGTAGGCTGCGTTCTTCTGATTTTGAGATGAATCTATTGAGCGCTGCTATTCTTCCCGTCAGCTTTTGTACTTCTTTCTTGTTTTTTGGCTCTGCCATTGCCATTATTGCTCTGGTTTTGTCCGGGTTTGCTTTGATCCCTTCACTGCTTATGATATAACCGAGCATCTTCCCTTTTGTGACTCCAAATATACATTTCTCTGGGTTGAGGCGAAGGCCAGCTGTCCTGAGGTTGGCGAAGGTCTCCTGTAAATCAGAGACATGATCATCCTTATTCTTGCTCATGACCACTATGTCGTCGAAATAGGCTATGATGTTTCTGTCTAGCTGTGATCCCAAAACCTCCTTTGTCATTCTGGCAAAGGTTGCTCCGGCATTCTTGAGTCCCTCCGGCATTCTGGTGTAGCAGTATGTCTCGAATGGAGTGGTGAAACTTGTCTTGTCTTTGTCTTCTTTTTTCATCCAGATTTGGTGATACCTAGAGAAACAGTCGAGGAGAGAGGACCTCTGGCATCTAGCTACCTTGTCGATGGAGGCATCTATTCTTGGCAATGGGAAAGGGTCTTTCTTGCAAGCTTTATTCAGATATATGAAATCTATGCACATTCTCATTTTGCCATTTTTCTTTGGTACCAATACTACATTTGCGAGCCATTCTGAATACTTGACTTCCCTGATCACTTTTGCATCTAGCAATCTTTGCACCTCCGCCTTTGCTGCCAGTATTCTGTCCTCCGACATTTTTCTCTATTTCTGCTTTCTTGGTCTCATGTTTTCATTGATATCCAATTCATGCCGTATCATGTCCCTGCTGACTCCCTGGAGGTCGGAGGCTGACTAGACGAAGATGTCCTTGTTTTTTACTAGGGTTTCCATGAGCTCTTCCTCTTCGGCCTTGCTCAATTTTGAGCTGATTGTTAGTTTTCTACCTGGTAACTCCTTTTCTAGAGGGATCAGCTTTGTCTCTTCTTGACCAGCCATATCTGTTTCTCCTTTGGGCATATCCGGAGGCTCCAGTTCTTTGTTCGCCGACTCGACTGCATTGATGTTTCTTTGGGCTCTATAGATAGCTTTCTCTATGTTTCTTGCTTCTTTCTAGCTGCCTCAGACTGTGATAACACCACGGAGTGTTGGTATTTTCATGCACAGGTAGGCCATATGTAGGGCTACGTTGAATTTGGTTGTGAATCCGGTGCCCAAGATGGCATTGTATGGGTAATATAGATCAACGACGTCGAAGGTTATGTACTCGGTTCTAGCATTCGCTTGGGTTCCAAACGACACTGGGAGTGAGATTTTTCCTAATGCTTGTATCTGCTTGCCTCTGAATCCTATTAAAGGGGATTCGGAGGGCTGAAGTTGATTTCTGCTGAGCTTAATTTGGTCGAAGGTATTTGCGAAGATGATATCTACTGAACTGCTAGTGTCGATCAGTATTCTGCTTATCTCCCATGCTGCTATGTTGGTCTTGATCACCATTGCGTCTGCGTGAGGGTAGCTCTCTAGCTGGAGATCTTCTTCTGTGAAGGTGATTGGGACTCTGGACTAATCTGAGTGTTTCGCCAGGCCTTGGACTGCTACATTGTTTACCAGGCGGAGGTGATCCTTTTTCTACTTTTTAGTTTGAAACTCCATTGATGATCCTCCGGCGATTGGCAATATCATGCCTATTGTTGGTAGTGCTCCATGAGGGTTGACTTGGTTTTCTGGGTTTGGCTCATTTTTTGGCGTTGGGGGTGGGTTGTGAGGTGGTGGCGGAGGTAGTTGCTGCATGTGGTGCTGTGGCGGCGGAGGCTCGAACCTTATTTGGTTTTGTTCCGGTTGGTTTGTTTCGAGGTAGGTTATATGGGGAGATTTTGGGTTTATGTAGGTCAGGCTTGCCTCCGACCTGTAGTTTCTCGATGGAGGCTGCTGCGAAGGTGATGACTGCCATGCTGGTAGGAAGTTTGGGTAATAGGCAGAGGCTAGTGTGGAGGGATGTATTTGGGTTGCGTTTAGCGCTGGGTACATTGGGCAGTACTGTTGGTGGCCAGTTGTGTAGGTGGTGTTGACCTCTCTTGCGCTCTGCTATGTCAGAGGTTGGGCAGTCTGCTTGTTCTTCATCCTTTCCTGTGTTTTTTTTGTCTCCGGACAATCTTTGGTGGTGTGCCCTGCATTTTCACCGTGAAAACGCAATATGGCCTGTGTTGTTTCTGGCTTTGGTTTCTGTTCTAGTTTTTGCCTTGGTAACCTTGCTGACCTTGGTTCCTTGTCTAGGTCTCCGGCCGTGTTGGCGCTGCCTGTTGCCCTTGCTCAGGGTGAGGTTGACCCTCGATGCTGAGCACTTGCCCTTGGCCTGGCTTCTGATTTGATACATTCTGGTTGGTATATGTTTTCTGGGAATTTTTGCTGCTGTTTTGTTGTCTGTTTTGACCTTGCTCCTCTAGCCTTTTGCGGAGGTCATTGTCTGATCTGCAGTACTTCTTGAACTCGTCATACAACTGCTATATGGAAGTTGGTTTCTTTCTTGCTAGGTGTGCTGCGAACGGCCTGATTCGGAGGCCTTTGATCGCTGCTTCGATGGCGATCTCGTCTGGGACGTCTGGTGCCTTCGCCTTTAGTTGCACGAATTTCTGGAAGTAGTCGTGTAGTGTCTCTCCCTGCATTTGCTTGCACTAGAACATATCTGTGGAAGTCAGTGACTGTGCTATTAGCCCCTTGAAGTTTGCTAATATCTTGTCCTAGAGGTTCTCCCAAGAATAGACTGTACTTGGTTTGAGCATAGAGTACCAAGCCAGCGCGTCGCCTTCGGCTGCAATGACAAATGACTTTGCCAAGACGGCGTCGTCTCCGCCGACGGAGGCTACTGCTGCCTCATAACTTATAATGAACTGATGGGGGTCAGTCTTTCCATTGAACTTTGGTAGTGTGATTGGCTTATATGCTGTTGGCCATGGCGACTGTTGTATGCCTTCGGATAGTGGGGACTTGGGATCGATAGGCCTCCACATCACCTAAGATGGCATTGTCGGCTGGCTGATGACTAGCGTAGGACCTTGAAGCATGGTTGTAGTTGGTGTTGCTGTGGAGGCTGGGATTGTGGAGGTTGATGCTGGTACTGCATGCTGCATACTTAGCATCTCAGCATGTAGGACTGCCAACTGCTGCCTTATTTCTGCTGCATGTGCTGACGCTTGAATAGCTTGCTGATTGGCCGCAAATGCTGCTGCCATTCTGTCCCTCTCTTGTTGCGCTCTTTGCAACTGTACTTGCAGCTATTGCAGTTCTTGCTCGGGTGTTGTGGCTGAGTTTGGTTGGGCCTCCGGATCTTGAATCTCTAGACCTTGGGGTTCCGGTGGTTGACCCTGGGCATCTGCTCTGGTGTCATTCTCCACTAGTGAAGTTGCGTAGGTGCTATGAATGTTGCACCTAGGCCTTCCTCGCTGGCCCATGGTCACTGCTGCTCTGGTAGTGGTCTTTCTTTTCCCTGCCATCATTGGTTTGCCTTGGCCAAACCACAGTGGGCGCCAATGTTGAAACTTGTGGTTTCAATCAATGTGGGAGAGACCCAGACCTCCGCCCGTCAGACGTCGCCCTTAGGCGGAGGCTTGGGATAGGAATGACAGGGGGGAGAGTGGTGAGTAAGGGAATGGCATGGAAAGCTATGGTTTCATTAATTCATCCACCAACCAACCCTTTACTGCTACAAGTGTTCCCTATTTATGGGGCTCAACTACCACATTCACAGAGTTTACAGTAGTATCCCTCAACTGCTACAGTATATTCTTAGGATATTCCTCTACTCGCCTTTCGTCTCGGGGGTAATCTTGCCATGCCACCATCTGGTACTAGGCCTGCATGATCAACCAGCCCATCGGGCCTCAAGACTCGGCGATGGGCTTTAGGGCCTCCGCCATGGGTTTTCGCTCTGTCCGGCCTCAGGATACGACGATGAGCCTTTGGGCCTCCACCTCTGGGAGTGCCAAAGCCATAGGCCTCCGGCATCCTAGGATCACCGATATCCTCCTTAGGTCTTCGCCCTGACGGGCAGAGACCATGATGGAGCACCCGCGCAGTCCACGAGTGCCCTTGTCTTGTTACCTGCACATACCCAAACAATGTTGGCATTTAATTAGTCTCCTGGCGGAGAGGCCTCCGCCCCATAGGCTAGAGATGCCTGTGAGCCGGCCAAGCGGAGACCGCGTCAGGGCCGTCGCCCGCAACCTGCAAGCCTGATCTAACCAATCGTTCTCTTTCCTGGGTTTGGAGGCGTGGGAGCACAACCTCCATTTTGGTAACAGGTCGGAGATGCCTTCGTAACCTGCTGACTGCGCAGGTCTCCGTCGCTCGTGGTGGCCATGTTACAATAGTTCTCCCCTAGTGGTACATAACTTGCAACCATAAAATTAACAATATTTGTATACCAAGGGTCGGATCCTGCGACCTTCAAGAGCATGTCATCCCGTAGAAAATCATTGATGGGCAACTCCAATGGATTCTCGAACTATATTCTTGACAAGTGACCTGCTATAGAATTTTCTATCCCTTTCTTATCTTTAATTTCTAAATCAAATTCTTGAAGCAAAAGGATCCATCTTATAAGTTGAGGCTTAGCATCTTTCTTAGTATGGAGATATTTGAGAGCAGCATGATCAGTGTAAGTAATAACTTTTGCTCATACTAAGTAAGATCTAAACTTGTCAATAGCAAAAACAACAGCCACAAGCTCTTTTTCAATTGTTGCATAATTATGTTGAGGTCCTGACAAGGTTTTACTAGCATAAGAAATTGCATGATGCTTTTTATCCTTTGTTCAACCCAAAGTTGCCCCCACAGCATAATCACTAGCATCACACATGATTTCAAAAGGCAGCGACCAATCAGGGGGTTGAATGATTGGTGCAGAGATGAGTGCTTTCATAAGGATTTGAAAAGCATTTAAACACTCATCATCAAACTCAAAGGGAGCATCCTTGGCTAACAAACTTGTTAGGGGTCTAGCAATATGAGAAAAATCTTTTATAAAATGATGATAGAACCCTGTATGACCAAGAAAACTTCATACCCCTTTGACGTTTGTAGGAGGTAGCTCTTCTATTACTTCTATCTTAGCTCGGTCTACCTCAATCCCATGTTCGGACAGCAAGTGTCCAAGCACTATGTCTTCTCTAGCCATGAAATGACAATTTTCCCAATTAAGGACTAAGTGCTTTTCCTCACATCTTTGCAAAATTTTGTCTAAATTTTCTAAGCAATCATTGAAAGTTTTTCCATAAATAGAAAAATCACCCATAAAAACTTCCATGGTTTCTTCTATCATATCAGAAAAAAATAGACATCATGCACCTTTGGAATGAAGCTGGAGCGTTGCACAATTCGAAGGACATCCTGCGATAAGCATAGGTTCCATAGGGACAAGTAAAAGTAGTTTTGCTTTGGTCCTCAGGATGGAGGGATTTAATGATAGCCAGAATACCCATCAAGGAAACAAAAGAAAGAAGCTTTGCAAGCCGTTCCAACATCTCATCGATAAAGGGTAACGGAAAGTGATCTTTCTTTGTTGCCTTGTTAAGTTTTCGATAATCAATGCACATCCACCATCCTGTGACTGTTCATTGTGGGATTAATTCATTTTTTTCATTCTTTACCACTATCATGCCCCCTTTCTTTGGTACAACTTGTACCGGCCTTACTCACTCACTATATGGCACAGGATAGATTATCCTTGCATGCAAAAGTTTCAAAACATCTTTCTTAACAACTTCTCTCATAGCATTGTTAAGCCTATGTTGGGGCTCCCTAGAAGGTGTAAATGCTGGATCTATGGGAATGCAATGGGTGCAAAGGGCAGGACTAATCCCCTTGAGGTCTTTGAGCGAGTAGCCAAAAGCAGAGCGATGCTTTTCTAAAACGGTAAGGAGCTGGAGGGTCTCGTCCTTAGAGAGGTTATCGCTAATAATCACAGGAGACTCCCTATCATTATTTAGAAAAGCGTATTTCAAACCTGAAGGAAGGGGTTTGGGCACAATGGAGGGTTTTGGCGGCTCTCAAGTTTCATCCAACGGGAAAGGATCTCGCAGTTCTTCTTCTTGGATGAATTCCTGGACGTCTTCTTCGAGATCTTTATTGGAGGCTTCTAGGAGAGATGTTGCCATAATCTCCTCCATTGGATCTTGCTCGGTACTCAACTCGGTCTTAACATGTAATGATCGAGTGATGGGAATAGAAAGATTTAGGATTTTTCTGAGACTTACATTTATACTCCCCTTTCTTCCTTCATGAAGGAGTCTCTCTATTGGATGTCCTATCAAAAGGTCGAACTCCTAGATATCAAATACATAAAAACTAAGATACACCTTGGTTTCGTCTACTTTGATAGGGATGAGGTGAAAAATTCCTTCACTAGGAAGGATTTGCCTAGAAAGACTTTTTAAGAGTTTGGTTGTTGGAGTTAATTGCATATTTCCAGGAAGGGTATGTGCAAAAGATTTAGACATAAGATTTACTCCTACAAATGAATCTAACAACGAATGGAGGTAGAAGGAGAATCTAAACGAATAACTTCAGGAGAAAGCTTGGATTCTCCCAACCACTCATTGCTTATGATTGTTGTGAACTCCTTCACAGTCTTTTTAAGGAACTTCTCTTTAGTTGGTTCAGAAAGATGCTGGTTAGGTGCTAATGGTGCTGGAGATTTCCTTATTGCATAATAATTCGAGGTGTTTCCAAAATCAGAGAAAAGATCTTCTTTGAATTCAAACATATTTCCCAAAGGTGGAATTTCTTCCTTCTTTGGTGGTTCAGGAACTTGGAGGATAGTTGAGGCTTCAAGCGGAGTAGCTAAAGGTTCAGGCTCAACTATCAAAGGTTCTACTTTAGGAGTTTTCTCAACTATGTCTTCTGGGAGATCGTCATGAACGCTAGAGTAGGGGGTGTTATCAAGGATTTTTCTAAGGATTTTGCTCCCTTCACTAGCAGAACAATGTAAGAAAGCACCTCCAGAAGATGTATGCGGTCTCCTCACTAAGACCCATATAAAAGTGTTGTAAAAGCATAGGGTCCTAAATGGCAAGGTTAGGGCCAGAATTGACTAGGTCATTAAAACATGCCCACGCCGCACCAAGAGATTCTTTTTCTTTCTGTTTGAAAGATAAAACCTCTCTTTGAAGGCTAACCACTTCAGAGATGGGAAAGAAAGATAAGCAAAAGCTAGAGTATAAGGCTTCCCAATCTCCTTGTACACTCCCTATGATTTGGGTATACCATTGTTTAGCTGTTCCCGTTAAAGAGAACAGAAATAGCTTCCACTTTAAAGTTTCACATGACATGCCCACGATATGCAAGCATGCACAAGTTTGTTCAAACTCTCGTAAGAGGGTATATGGGTTTTCATCGCCTTCTCCTAAGAACGATTGTTTCTGAACCATATTTATTAAACTCGAACGCAACTCATAGCCAGATGTAAGGTTTTGAAGATTCTGGTGGCTCTAGTTGTGCGCCCGTGGGAGTAGTGAATTGATTGATAGGTGTGATATTATCCATGCTTTAAAATAAAAAAAATACAAGGACAAACATGGTTCAACGAAATCATAGCAACCGTTTCCCCAGCAATGGCGCTAGAAAACTTGTTGACACCTGTGGTGGCACATAGAGACAAAATCCTCAAGTGCACGGGTATCAAAGTAATTTTTATCCAGAGTACTATCGAGTATCGTATCCATGAGGAAACATATGTGTTGTGTACTAGTTTGTCCAGGGATAGCAATCAGGGTATAAGTATGAGTAGAGAGGGTTCCTATGGTTATGACCCTATACAAAGCAAGGCTTATGATTCTAGTGTTCACTTCGGGACGCCGCTTAGACGGTAAAGCACAGCTAATAGATAACTCTACCGACGCAACTATGGTCCTGCTAATTTAAGAACCTGCTCAATTCAGAGTGGACTACAGAGGATAGATGGGGCTATCACCACCCACTACTACCACACAACTAGGGCACAGGGAGGAAACTCAGGTAACCAATAACCCAAGCACGACGCTGATGCTATCGATTACTACTCTAATCTAGAGATCTAACAAGGATTAAAACACTCAACAAACTAAGAACCTATGAACAAGAGAATAGAATACTTACTTTAAATATAAATCAATTACCAGAAGTATCTTAGATGCAGACTTGGAGAAGCCTAGATCCACCAAAGTACAAGCCGTAGAGGTAGCACCGATAGGCCGATACTTCCTCTGAACTCTTCCCTCACTCTCTATCTCACTATTTCTATTTACAAGACTAGATCCTATAGAGGACTAATCTTCTCTTGATAGCTGGTTCTAATCTTGATGAGGAGGATATGAACTAGGGTTTTATGATGGATTTAGGGAGGAGGGTAGGGGCTGCTATATATATGGGAAACCATCAATTCTGAGCCCTCGGATCAAACCGACTTAAAACAATAGCGTAGATTTGATCTTTAAGGTGGTGGAGGCGGTGGAGAACCGATGTAGCAAGGAGGGGATGACTAGTGGGCCGGCTGGCCTACAGGTGGGGCCAGCTAGCCCCCCCTATCAGCCTCTTGGCTCGATCTTCGGTGGAGAGTCTTCTGGTGCCTTCTGGAATCTTCTTGAGTTGTTTTCGTCGTGGATAAACATGATTAAATTTGACGATTAGATTCTCCTTAATGGTTTCTGGATAAACCCTATTGAAAACACAAATTCACCAAAACTTATGGAATTTATTAGTTTAAACCTGTAGACCTATGTTTGGTGATGGAATTAAGTATGTATGCAGGTTATATTGTCGGTTTATGATTGATGTTAATAACCATAAAAAACTGCGCCACCATCAGGCGCTACGTCTGTGGCACCCTCGACTAGCAGGGTATGGCCCAGAAGCTGCCCCGAAGGCCGGCGAACCGGTGGATGGTGCTCAAGAGGATGACGCTAGGTTCCCCGAGGCTGAGCGCTGCCTCATGATCTTCGGGGGCTCCTAGGCGTATGAGTCCCGCCGGTAGCGCCGCATCACTAAGTAGGAGGTGAACGTTGTCCACACCCTCGCCGCCCTAACGTGGCTTTGATGGTCCCAGATGGCCATCTCCTTCGACCAAGGAGACCACCCTGATCGTATTCCCCACTCAGAATGCTACCCGCTCATGGTTAGCCTGATCATGGGCACCACACACCTCTCCAAGGTGCTGATGGACGGAGGCAGCGACCTCAACATCCTCTATGCCAGCACCCTAGATAGGATGGGCATCCCATAGAGCAGCTTACGCCCCAGCAAGGCGCCGTTCTATGGAATCATCTGGGGAAAGGAGGCTATGCCCCTCGGGTGCATCTGGCTCAATGTCACCTTTGGCTAGCCAGACAACTTCTGGAAGGAACCGCTTACCTTCAAGGTGGTAGAATTCCCATGCATCTACCACGCTCTCCTCGATAGGCCATGCTTCGCCAAGTTCGTGGTTGTCCCCGACTACACCTACCTGAAGCTGAAGATGCCCAGCCCCAATAGGGTCATCACCGTCAAGGGCAACTTTGAGCAAGCCTACTACTGCAAGCAGGACTACGTCGCCCAAGCGGCCACACTGTTCGACCCCTGTGGTCCTGCCGGCTCTAGCCAAGACACAAGAAGGGCACCAACAAAGGAAGGAACCAAGGCGATTGCGAACCGAGCATCGGCGAGGTGCCCAAGACTCCTTGCAGCAGTGATGGCTCAACTGGCCCCTCCATCTAGGCGCTCGACGCCCTAGAAGGGGCTAACCCGATCTAGGTGAGTTCTGACCTTTCCCCATGAGGGAAGTCCACTGCCGAGCCATCTGCCCAGTAGCTCGGCCTCCCGAGCCAAGACCCGCTCACTGACCTCCTTCGCCAGCCCACCTCTGCAACAACAAAAACCAAGATAAGTCTTGCTCTCCTGACCTTTATGTTCTCCCTATCTCATTACTGCTTTCCTCTTCCCGAGTGACTTCAGCGGGTGCTCGGCTGCACCGAAGGAATAACTAACTTACCAATTGTTGCCCTTTTTCTCTGAAAGGAAGGCCATGACTGGAAGCCCCTGGGCGAGCGAGGTTAGGATGGATGGAGGGAGCCAGGCGACAAGGGGGCCAGGCTAAAGATTGGTGAGCGCTAATAGGACAGCCTCGACCATCACGTTACCAGCTATGTCATCTTTCCCTTCTTTTGTGTCCATTCTATTTCATTTCTGTCTATCTCTCTGTCTCCCGATCCTTCGTCAGATCGCGTCTCCTAGCTGCACGATGGTATGGGGCCCCCTAGAAGGGGCATCGCTGAGGGTCTCAAGGCCAGCACATCGGGCTTCAAGGCCGCCCGAGGCATCTAAAAGTGCGAGGGATGTTCATGGTCGGGCACCAGAGGCCTTAGCCTGGCACTCAGAAGCAAAACCGGCTGACTGTCGAACGATGTCCGAGTACCAACCTCGAGCCGCTCGTTGTGACTCATCGAGGGAGGCAGCGAGCCCCCAAGCACCGAAAGACAGGCTCAGGAACTATACAAGTGGTTCGGTCGAGAAGCCAAGGATCTCCCCTCTGGGGGACATGACCAGGGCATGGAACGACCGTAAACCTGGCGTTCTCACAGTCGCGACAATCTTGGCCACCGAGGCCATTATCGTCCTTAGAGATTACAAACAATGAGGGACCAAAGTCTCCGAGCATGACTCGCAGCAATGAGATTACAAACAAAAGTAATTTCATTCATTAATTAGGAACGACCCGATTGCAATATACGGCGTCCAAAACCGCTCTAACCTGGCGCAAGGTCGGCGCGCCACCACCCCCATGATGACCTCTCCTCCATGGGGAGCGGGGGGGGGGGGGGGGGGGGGGGGGCGTGTCAGGGGCAAGGGTCGGACCTCCAAGCCCAAAGGAGTCGACCACCCCCGTACCTTCTTCAAGTGCAAGTGTTGGTGGCTCAAGGAGTAGGGAAGGCAAGGCCTCGCCTCGACCCCATCTGCATTGTCCACACCACTGCATGCCATAGACGAGAGTCGAGGAAGGCTAGCAGGCATGAGCGCTACATGAGGCAGAATCTACGGAGTCCACGGTGTGCCCGAGAGGTTGGGCAATGCGCTCCGCCATGAGCGGTCACCCTGGAGCCGCCCTCCCGCGCAGCGGCACGGAGAAACTCACACCACCTCATGCATTGTGGTGGCCGCTTCGCTGGAATCCTTCCACTCTCGTGGGAGCGCTCACTCGACGGAGGAGGCTAGGCTCACTCGGAGGGAGGCATCACACTTCATCGTCGCCATGGCCGCCAAGAGTTGGATCTGAGAGGAAGAAGAGAAGGAGCCGGAGAAAGGATTGTGGCGCCACGCCCCCGGGGGCTTCCCTTTATAGCCCTAGTTGATGCGCTATGAGCAGCTCTGGGCCCTCTTATCAGCCATCGACAGCTAAAGGGGCCTCTAGGGGGCGGCCAGGCACCCCTTCAATCCCCGCAATGCACCTAGAGCGGTTGCGTGATGGTGGTCGCACAGTAAAGGCAGAGTTAGGGAGGACATTGACAACAAGTCAAGTCCCCGCTCCACTTTCCACCAAGCGTGCCACCCACTCCGCGCACGTCTTCTCATTGGACTTCAGGGGATCTGGCTCCCCTCGGTCCCACCGCCCACCATCAATGGTCCGGATCCGCACACACCAAGTGCCACGGCTTCTCCTCCGCCAGATCTACTCCACGTGTCCCGACGTCCCATCTTCCATACAAAGTGGGACGGCGCGGGAGTGCACGCCACAACTCCATAGGGCAGGCATGGCAGCCCAGGCGCCATCAACCACCTACGCGAGACGTTAGAAGGTGAGGCATGTACAGAAACTGCCTTGCATGCTGATAAGGAGGCCCCATGACGGTCTCGGGGGCTACGCCAACTCCCCAGACGGAGAGTCCAGCCTCCTGATTGACAGGCGCCTGGGCGGCACGCCCCCAAAATCAACCAACTCTCCGGAGTTGGGTCGGGAGCCACTGAGCGGTGGACCCAACGATGGCTCCCAATGAGCTCGGTGCGCTCCCTGTACCCTGACCTATGACTGCAAGGGTCGGCCCAAGAAGATCGGGGCCTGCTACCAAAGCCCTCAGAAGGGTGTGGCGCGCCGGGTGATCAGGTGGCCCCAAGCCAGAGCCTAGACGCTCTCGATCACTCGACCCACGGCACGCCTAGATTAGAAAGGAGGGTGCCCCCAGGCCCAAGGTCGGCAACTCCTAGATGAGTTCGCCGAACCCTCGCTCGGGCCATAGGCTCACACAACATGGGTCGAAAAAAGGGGTCAGCACCACCATCTCTTGGCCCCGACAGCCGAGTGTCCCCATCTCACTTCGGAAGGGCCCCACGAAGGGCACGACACTCTCGTCAGCAGAAGTCATCCCCGCAATAGACGGCTCGGTCTCCAAAAGATCGAATTCAGCCCTTCATCGCCATCACGAATCTGGTCAAGTGAGGCCATCAAAGGCTCGGGGGCTCCTGATGAGATCCTAACATATGGGTATGTTAAACCTCAGGATCAAAAGTCCTAACCGAGAGAACCCCCGACCGACCCTTCCAGGACCGTCCGGGGGCTATACCCATTGGGTACGCTTGCGCGTACCCTTGGGCCAAGGAATCTGGCTGAGCCCGAGCACGACCGCCGCTTTCGCTCAGGGCTCGGGGGCTCAACCGAGCCGTAGGCTCCCAACCGACGGGAGCTTGGACCCGATCCTTGGCATCCTCCCGAGCAATGCAGGTCCGTCCGAGGAAGAAGAAACTCCAAGTAAGGAGTCAAAGAGGAACCGTTACTCTGCCTTTGGGCCTGATGGGGCTGTGGTTGTGCTGAACGTATAGCCATATGGGCTTTCCGGCTTTATTAGAGAATAAAGAAATAGAGTTTAGACTATATAGCATTGCGTTCCGTTCATTTTTACGGACTGCACTCCGTCGGTTCGTTTTCCTTCTCGACGTAGCAAGCCAGCAACCCTTCGTGTTGATCGCGACTTCGCTGTCGAACTGGTACTGTGGTACCGGCGACGACTTTGATCTGCTGCTGCTGGTAAGCAAGTCTGCAGCCATCTGCAACTTCGCCCAAACTGTGGCTTCCCGGTTTTAGACGACGCCACATAGTCTTCCACTGCGACATTAGTTTTCTCTGTGGGAGCATCCTCATCCCCTCACGCTCCATGCCTAACCATCCTCTATAACAAGATCAATCCTGGTGCCTCCCGATCCGACGATAGAAAAAGAGTGGAGCGTCTAGGAAAATATTGAATTAATCATTCATCTATCTTGAACCAAACGAACGAAGCTGAAGCAAGAGCTCATGCTCAGCATGCCTGCTATGGTGTTTATTTTTTCTCCCTCATTGCTCTTTTATGGACCCCCTGTCCGCCCAAGAAAACACAGCACAATAATATCACATTGATGTAAATGTTTGGTTCCATTACTGTATAGTACTTGGACTCAGTTAACACCTTTAATTGGAGTCCCGATGAGGACGCCCACCTGACCCTGAATCCCATTGCGAAAACATGCATGTTTATATCATTTTTCTTGTAGCCCAGCCCAGTTTGAAGTTAGGCGCGTATGAAGGTGGCCATGTTTTCATGTCATCTTTTATTAAAATTAACCAACCAGAACCATTAAGTTGGTGGCAATAAAAACCTATTAGGGCCTTACTCTTTTTTACAATGTGTCCTGCAAAATATTAGCAGGTTTTAGGAACATAGCTGCTTATATCAGCTTGTGGAATGTGCGACTTGTGAAGTAAACTGTGAAAATTGAGAACTACATGTGTAGAAAGAGATTATGTCAGTGCAGTTTACTTTGATGATCTAAGTTCATATGGGCTTGCAATGGTGGATGAAGGGCTCGCTGCACAGAACACCAACTCCCCCTCTGCTCCTCATAGGCCATGCAGCTGCACACCTGCACCTCAATCCAAGCAGTAGCACCAGGTTCTCCCATGCATCTCTATTGTTTCTTTTCCCAAATCACAGCAAGCCAAGTCCCTGCCGAACCACTGCCTCAAATCTTGTTGTAACACGGCTTCGGCGGGTGACGAAGGCCTCCGACAGCAAGGTGTCGCCAAGGCGTCTTCGACCGTCTTAGGGCGGAGACCTGGCGCTGACTAAAGGAACTTTCCTGGCTATGCCCGTAGGGCACTACACGAGGCTCGGCGGGCTTGTCGCGAATTCCGCCCAGGCCGGACGCTGAGACCTCCGACCTATGCTCAGGCGGACGCTGCCCCGCTTCAACGCCTCCGGTGATGAGGGCGGAGGCCGCCTTCCCTCTGAACTAATTAAACAAACAATCTTGCCTGAGTGTGTGCAGGTACTCAAGCGTAGGCGCCCGTGGTCCGCGCGAGCGCGCCAGCATGGCCCCCGCGCGGCCGGGCGGAGACCCACAGTTGATGTCTCCGACCGGACCGGCGGAGATTCGCCAAGGTGACGGCGCGCCCCCGATGACGTAGGCCAGCGTCGGGAACCACGGCCCCCGCGCGGCCGGGCGGAGACATACGGACGATGTCTCCGACCGGACCGGCGGAGACCCGCCAAGGCGACGGTGCACCCCCGAGGACGGAGGCCAGCATCGGGAACCTGGGCCTTTGGGCCGAAGACCGAGGCACGGTGGGCCGGCCGCTCTTGGAGGCCCGTTACTTGGAGACGGAGTGGCAGGAATGCCCCGCAAACAAGAGACCAGAGGCGGAATATTCCAGGAATGTACCGTAGCAGTTGAGGGGCATTGTAATAAATTCCGTCAGGAAGTAGTTGAGCCCTATAAATAGGGAACACTTGTAACCGTGTAGATGGATGGTGGATGAATTAATAAAACCCTAGTTTCTCATGCCAGCTTCCCACAAGTTCACCTGTCGTGCTTATCCCGAGCCTCCGCCCGAGGGCGACCCCTGGCGGGCGGAGGCCCATGTCTCCCTCACTCTGTCCGGAACCACAATTCCAACATTGGCGCCCACCGTGGTTTGGCCAAGATGTCACACCCAATTTTAAGGATAAAATTGAATGCACAAAACTCGTGTGTGCCCAGGAATCAATCACACACACAAGCTGACAAATTACATAAAGTATCATCACGGTGTCTCATACATCAGAATCATAATATAACTTAGTCTCATACATCACAGCGGAAAATAAAAGGTAACTCTCTCACGTGGAACACCATCACAGGGAAGGTCAACTGGTTGACCACAAGCCTAAAAATCCTCAGGAAAATCTTCATACCCGTTGTCATCTGTTACCCATCCGGGATTTTTATCCAAATAAAGAGAATAAACAAGCGTAAGTACATCCCGTACTTAACAAGTTAACATGGGGTTATGAAGCTCAAAAGGTTGACATTGGTTTACTGCAGTTAGCATTTTTAGTACGATAAGCTTTTATTAACATATATTATCAAATTATGCTTAAGCTCCCATTTAATCCCATATGAACAGATATCGGGGTCAAGTGTATCGTATAGCATCATAGAACATCTTAAATGATCATCAACAAGTATCCAGTTATTCTGTGAGTTTTCCGGACCGCTCGTAACCGTGAGCACGGCTGTTATAACAGTTTGTTACCCTCTGCAGAGGTGGTGCACATTCACCGCGAGTCATGATCCCCATATGCCCGGGTTAATTACTCCCAGGTCACTGCCAAGGTGAGCGGGCAGGGTACACTATGAAGCCATTTCATAGGTTTCTCTAACAAGTTAGGGCCGCTAGGTTTCCTTAGCAGGCAGATGTAGGAACCCCTTTTCCTATGGCACATATCCATCACGGCTATACTCATAGGAATAGAGGCAGCCCTATACCCAACGTGGCAAGCCCCATTTGCGCCAAAAAGGTAACCTCTAACTCGCTAGAAAATATCCTATTACTGAGCTAAAGTCAGAGCCATATGACTCTCCCGGTTGCACTGTCAGTCCCAGCTTTTGCCGACAGATAAGTCCTTATGGAGGGCTGGGAGCAACATGATCAAAGGTCATTTGCATCTTCGCCCTATGGAACGGTTGTTATAAATCATGTTAAACTCTTAGTTCCAAAGAATCATTCATCATCATGTAGATCAAGTTCATTTAGAGCACTAGCAATCTACCCATATGCATTTACCCCATAGGAGTCAAGGGAACAAGGCATAAAATGTCTAGAATGTCCTTGGGGTTATCAAAATTAGACACATGCACATGAGTAATTGATTAAAGTGTAATAGGACTTCTAGGTAGGCCCATGCTATACTTGCCTTGGTTCACAAACTCTTGCTGGTCCTGCTGGTCGTCGAAGAATTCTTGGTCTCCAAGGTTCTCCTCACCGTCTGAACACGACCAACACGGCAACATACAACATTCCAAAAGCATTCATGCAAAGCAAACATTTCTATCATTAGAACAGTACACCAACAGTATAGAAAACAAGATAAAATGTTTGTGAAAATAATCTACGTCTCGCTACGTTCATGTCAACGCGAAGTTCACGAAAAACGGAGCTAAAATGCGAAAGTTATGATCTAAACGGGATTTCCTATAGCAATATATTTAATTAAATCTAACCAAGAAATTAAAATGTTCCAAACTTGACTAACAGTGATTCTAACATGTAGATTATGAAATTACGAAGCTAACGCGATTTGAATGGATCAATTCAGAATGCGTATTCGGGGAAATACGCTATGGATTGCGGGTTCAAATAGATAAAAACCAAGGGGCTCTTTAGAAGAATAACCCACGAAGGGGTATCTTCCACTGGTGGCCATCAGATTAGAAATGAGCGGACAGAAATGGATCCGGGGGAGAGAGAAAGAAGATGGCTGGCCAGAACAGTGGCAGTACAGCTGCTCAGCCATGAACGGCGGCGAAAGCTCGCCGGCGAGCTCGATTAGGGCCCCACGGGCCACGGAATGCATATCCGAGGGCACCGGGAAGAAGCGGGGGAGCGGGGGATCAAGGCTGGGCCAAAAAGATGGCCGGAGGGTGCTGCCGTGGCAGCGGTCGCCATGGACGGCGGCCGGAGATTCTCGACGCGTGCGGCTACGGCGCTAGGAACCATCTAACGCCAAAGAAAAAGGCCGGGGAGAAAGCGGAGAGCAAGGGGAGGCTCACAGCGGGGAACTCGGTGACGGAGTCGGCTCGGGGAAGGCGGCGACACGGACAGCGATCTTCGGTCGGCGGTGCTCCTCCGTGCAGTGGTTGCTGGGACTTCCGAGGCGAGAGCGAGCGAAAACGGAGCGGGGAACAGCAGGGGGCGCACGGGGGGGGGGGGCTCGGCTTCACTTAAAAAGGGGCCAGGCGCGGGGGAGGTGCTCCCACGATCAGAGGCGTGGGCAGCGGTTGCAGCTGCGCCAGGCATAGGAGGTTCCGAGCCGCGCGGGAGGAAAGGGACGGCGCCGACAAGCGGGGCCCGAGCGTCAGCGGCTGAAGAGAAGAGAGCGATGGCGGTTGCTCGTGAGTTGGGCTAGCGCGGCTTGCTGGGCTGAGCGGCCGAGGCGGTTGCCAGCCCACCCGAGTGGGCCGCGCCTTGCTGGGCTGCGGGGTGAAATGCGCGAGCTGGGCCGCGGGAGGGAGCTGGGCCAGAAGAAGGAAAGGCCTGCGGGCCGAAATGAAGAAGGGAGGGGAAAAATGAATTTTGCATTTTTCTTTTTCCAAATAGATTTCCAAAAGCATTTTCAAATAGGTTTTGAATTCATTTGAACTTTGAATCAAGATCAATCATCACAAAATTAGATATGCAGCAGCATGTATGCATCAAGAAGTTTCTAACCTTATATTTAATTTTAATTCCACAAAATTTACTATTTTCCTATATTTTAATGCACACATATTTGCATAAATAAATCAATTTAGCTATTTTAAAAGAGTGCAATTTTTAGGGTGTTACACAAGACAAACCAACGATGGCAGGGAAAAAAAACCACCACCAGAGCAGCAACGACCACGGGTCAGAGAGGAAGGCCTAGGCGAACCACCCGTAGCACCTACGCAACCTCGCCAGTGGAGGATGGCACCAGAGCAGATGCCCAGGGTTAACAACCGGAACCCCAACATCCAGAGATCCAAGATCCGGAGGCCCAACCAAACTTAAGTACAATACTCGAGCAAGAACTACAACAGCTACAAGCACAGTTGCAAAGAACGCAACAAGAGAGAGACAGAATGGCAGCAACATTCGTAGCTAATCAGCAAGCCACTCAAGCGTCAGCACAAGCAGTAGAAATAAGGCAGTAGTTGGCAGTCCTACATGCTGAGATGCTAAGTATGCAGCATGCAGTACCAGCGTCAACCTCAGCGATCCCAGCCTCCGTAGCAACACCAACCGCAAACATGCCTCCGCCAGTGACCAGCCCAACCACGACGCCATCTCAGGCGATGCGGAGGCCTATTGACCCCAAGTCCCCACTCTCTGAAGGCATACAACAATCGCCATGGCCAACGGTGTACAAGCCAATCACACTACCAAAGTTCAACGGAAAGACAGACCCCCATCAGTTCATTATGAGTTACGAGGCAGCAGTAGCCTCTGCCAGCGGAGATGACGCCGTCCTGGCAAAGTCATTTGTTATTGCTGCCGAAGGTGACGCGTTGGCTTGGTATTCCATGCTCAAACCAAGCACAGTCTATTCCTAGGAAAATCTCCGGGACAAGATATTGGCAAACTTCAAGGGGCTAGCAGCACAGTCGCTGACATCCACAGATCTGTTCCAATACAAACAAATGCAGGGAGTGACACTACACGACTACTTTCGAAAATTCATGCAACTAAAGGTGAAGGCACCAGACGTCCCAGAAGAGATCGCCATTGAAGCAGCGATCAAAGGGCTCCGAATCGGGCCGTTCGCAGCACACCTAGCAAGAAAGAAACCAACCTCCATATAGCAGTTGTACAACGAGTTCGAGAAGTACTGCAGATCAGACAATGACCTCCAGAAAAGGTTGGAGGAGTAGGGTCAAAATAGATAGCAAAACAATAGCAAAAACTCACAGAAGAGCTATGCGAACTACAACGCATCAAATCAGAAACCAGGCCAAGGGCAGGTGCTCAGCATCGAGGGTCAACCTCACCCTGAACAAGGGCAACTACCAAGGCCAGCAGGGCCAGAGACCCAGACCAAGAACCAAGGTAGGCAAGGCTACCAAGGCAAAAACTGGAACACAAACCACAACCAGAAACAACGCAAGCCATATTGCGTTTTTGACGGTGAAAGCGCAGGGCACAGCACCAAAGATTGTCCGGAGACAAAGGAGACACAGGAAAGAATGAAGAACAAGTAGACCGCCCAACCTCTGGCACAGCAGAACGCAAGAGAGGTCAACAACACCTATACAACTGGCCACCAGCAGTACTGCCCAATGTACCCAGCGCTAAACACAAGCCAAATACATCCCTCCACACTGACCTCCGCCTATTACCCAGAATTCCTACTAGCATGGCGGTCAGTGCCCTCGCAGCAGCCTCCGGTGGGCAACTATAGGTCGGAGGCAAGCCTGACCTACATAAACCCAAAAACTCCCCACATAACCTACCTCGAAACAAACCAACCGCCACAAAACCAAAGCAGGTTCGAGTATCCGCCACAACAGCAGCAAATGCAACAACTGCCTTCGCCACCACCTCACAACCAACCCCCAACACCAAAAAATGAGCTAAACCCAGAAAACCAAGTCAACCCTCATGGAGCACTGCGAACAATAGGCATGATACTGCCAATCGTCAGAGGATCATCAATGGAGTTTCAAATGAAAAAGCAGAAAAAGAATCACCTCCACCTGGTAAACAATGTAGCAGTCCAGGGCCTAGCAAAATACACAGATTGGTCCAGAGTCCCAAACACCTTCACAGAAGAAGATCTCCAGCTAGAAAGCTACCCTCACACAGACACAATGGTGATCAAAACAAACATAGCAGCATGGGAGATAAGCAGAGTGTTGATTGACACTGATAGTTTAGCAGATATCATCTTCGCAAATACCTTCGACCAAATGAAGCTCAGCAGAAATCAATTACAGCCCTCCGAATCCCATTTAATAGGGTTCAGAGGCAAGCAGATACAAGCACTAGGAAAAATATCACTCCTAGTGTCATTCGGACACAAGCAAATGCTAGAACCAAGTACATAACCTTCGACGTCGTTGATTTATATTACCCATACAATGCCATCTTGGGCAGAGGATTCACAACCAAATTCAACGCAGCACTGCATATGGCCTACCTGTGCATGAAAATACCAGCACTCCATGGTATTATCACAGTCCGAGGCAGCCAAAAAGAAGCAAGAAACATAGAAAAAGCTATCTACAGAGCCCAAAGAAACATCAACGCAGTTGAGTCGGTAGACAAAGAACAAGAGCCTCCGGATATGCCCAGAGGAAAAACAGATATGGCAGGTCAAGAACAGACAAAGCTGATCCCTCTAGAAAAAGAGTTACCAGATAGAAAAGTAACAATCAGCTCAGAATTGAGCAAGGCAGAGGAGGAAGAGCTCATGGAAACTCTAGTAACAAACAAGGATATCTTCGCCTGGTCAGCCTCCGACCTCCAAGGAGTCACTCTAGTAACAAACAAGGATATCTTCGCCTGGTCAGCCTCCGACCTCCAAGGAGTCAGCAGGGACATCATACAGCATAAACTGGACATCAATGAAAACATGAGAACAAGAAAGCAGAAACAGAGAAAAATGTCAGAGGACAGAATCCTGGCAGCAAAGGCGGAGGTGCAAAGATTGCTAGATGCAAAAGTGATCAGGGAAGTCAAGTACTCAGAATGGCTTGCAAACGTAGTACTGGTACCAAAGAAGAATGGAAAAAAGAGAATGTGCACAGATTTCACAGATCTGAATAAAAGCTTGCAAAAAAGACCCTTTCCCATTGCCAAGAATAGATGCCTCCGTCGACAAGGCAGCCAGATGCCAGAGGTTCTCTCTACTCGACTATTTCTCTGGGTACCACCAAATCTAGATGAAAAAAGAAGACGAAGACAAGACAAGTTTCACAACTCCATTCGGCACATATTGCTACACCAGAATGCCGGAAGACCTCAAAAATGCTGGCGCGAACTTTGCCAGAATGACAAAGGAAGTTTTGGGCTCACAACTAGATAGAAACATCATAGCGTACATCGACGACATAGTGGTCATGAGCAAGAGCAAGGATGATCATGTCTTCGACTTACAGGGGACCTTCACCAACCTCAGGACAGCCGACCTCCGCCTCAACCTAGAAAAATGCATATTTGGAGTCACAAAAGGGAAGATGCTCGGATATATCATAAGCAGCAAAGGCATTAAAGCGAACCTAGAAAAAACCAAAGCAATAATGACAATGGCAGAACCCAAAAACAAGAAAGAAGTGCAAAAGCTGACGGGAAGAATAGCAGCGCTCAATAGATTCATCTCAAAATCAGCAGAACGTAGCCTACCCTTCTTCCATGCCCTGAGGGGTGGAGACAACTTCGAGTGGGGGCCCAAGCAGTCGGAAGCATTTCATAACTTGAAAGAGTATCTAGCAAGCTCACTGGTGGTCTCTGTCCCAGAATCAGAAAGCCACCTACTGCTGTATGTGGCGGCCTCCGACCATGCAGTCAGTGCAGCCCTAGTTCACGAGCTTGAAAAAGAATCAAGCAAAACTCAAAGGCCAGTTTATTTTTTCTCAGAAGCACTGTCCGGAGCCAAGCTAAACTACATGGATGTGGAAAAAGTCTCCTACGCAGTACTGATGGCATCAAGAAAACTAAAGTACTATTTCCAAGCCCATGAAATCTCAGTTCCAACATCGCTGCCATTGCAAGACCTACTCAGAAACAAAGAAGCCTCCGGCAGGATAGGCAAATGGGCTACAGAGCTATCACAATTTGATATCTCGTATGTCCCAAGAACAGCAATCAAATCACAAGCACTAGTTAATTTTGTAGCAGATTGGACACCTCTGACAGAGACCAAGGTACAACCAACCATCCAAGGCTGGACAGCATTCACAGATGGAGCCTGGGGCCAAGCCAGAGCAGGAGCCTTCGCCGTCCTAACGGCACCCTCCGGCGTCAGAATGAAATACGCAGCAAGGCTAGTGTTCAAATCAACAAACAACATTGTAGAATACGAAGGCCTGATCTTAGCGCTAAGCAAAGCAAAGGACCTAGGAGCAAAAACATTGACAGTCAAAACAGATTCTCAAGTGGTCACTGGCCAAGTAGAGAAAGAATACACAGTAGGAGAGCCGGAACTCATCAAATACCTATCCGTTGTCAGAAATTTGGAGAAGAGATTCGAGGGCTCCACCCTAAAGCACATACCAAGAGCAGAAAATGCAGAGGCAGATGAATTGGCAAAGGCTGCAGCAAACAACCTGCCACTGCCACCAAACACTTTTTACCAGATCTTGAAGTCTCCGGCAACTACGGAGACACCTAAGGCATCAAAGGCAATACTACACATGCAAAATGAAGATTGGAGAAAGGCGATAACAGAAGTCCTAGAAGGCAAAACCAGCGAAGAAGATGAAGCAAAAGCAGCAAGAATGTAGGCCAGAACAAGGAATTACACAATCTTAGATGGTGTACTGTACAAGAAAGGAGTAGTCCAGCCTCTCCTCAAGTGCATATCGTAGAGTGAAGGCATAGAGTTGCTTCAAGAAATACACTCAGGAATTTGCGGTCACACATTGGCTCAAGAGCATTATCAGCAAAGGCAATAAGGCAAGGCTTTTATTGGCCAACACACATACAAGATGCAGAGCAGACAGTCAGAACATGCAAAGCATGCCAAACATTCTCTCCAGGGTAGTCAAAACCATCATCGGAGACCCAGCTTATACCTCTGACATGGTCGCTGCAAAGATGGGGTATGGACTTGGTTGGCCCATTACCACCATCCTAAGGAGGAAACAGATTCGTAGTAGTAGCAGTGGAATATTTCATAAGATGGATAGAGGCAAAGCCGCTGGCGAAGATAACCTCAGAAACTATCAGAAAATTCTTCTGGCAGAACATCATTTGCAGATTCGGTGTACCGAGGATTTTGACAGTAGACAATGGAAAACAATTCAATTCAGAGAACTTCAAAGAATTCTGCAAAAGCATAGGGACAAAACTAGCCTTCGCCTCGGTATACCACCCAGAGTCCAATGGCGCTATGGAAAGAGCAAACAGAATAGTGTTTTCAGCAATATCAAAAACATTGCTGGGCCTACGCAAAGGAAAATGGGTAGATCAATTACCTAGAGTTATTTGGTCACACAATACATCCGTCTCAAGAACAACAGGATTCACACCATTCAAACTGCTTTATGGAGAAGAGGTCATGATGCCAGAAGAAATAAAGCATGAAAGCCTCCGCACAACAAGTTAGCTGATGTTGCAAGATGAAGAATATGCAAAAGAAACAATAGAAGCAATAAGACTAGAAGCAGTCGAAAACATTGCAAAATATCAGTCCCAAACCAAAAACTGGAGAGACTCCCAGGTGGTAAGGAAAGACATAAAACACAGAGACCTCATACTCAGAAGAAAACCCAACGCACAACTTGTTGGCAAGTTGCAACCGAAATGGGAAGGCCCATACACAGCAACGGCAGCAGGCTGACCCGGCTCTTTCCACTTGACCGACAGCGAAGGTGTCACGACAACCCACACATGGAATATTGACAGCCTTCGCAGATACTACATCTAGGCAATGAACCTCCGCAAAATATAAGCGGAGGCCCCTCCATGTATTTACCTTTAAGTTTTTTTACTTCAATCAAAACAAAATGTAAAAGAGCCTGCACTCTTTTCCTCACAGGGGAACTACAAGCGGAGGTGAGGTTTTTAACGAGGCAGGCTCAATGTAAAAATCCTCTACAAGTATAAAGAGGTAATTCCCCAAAAGAACGCCCCAAAAAACCCAAAACCGAAAGCGGCCAGCTCTAGCGCCGCAATATTCGGTAAACAAAAACTACAGGTCCTTTCAAAGGGCTAGCCTTAGGCAAGGCCAATTTGAAATGACCTCTATGGCCAAACAGGCCTCCGACCCTTGACAAAGGCCTGTCCAAAATCAAGCATCAAGGCAGCAAAAAAAAGCCAAAACAGGCCTTCGACCTGGACGAAGACCTGACCAAAGTCAGGCATCAAGGCAAAAAATTTTGGCCAAACAGGCCTCCGACCCTTGACAAAGACCTGTCCAAAATCAGGCATCAAGGCAGCAAAAAAAAGCCAAAACAGGCCTTCGACCTTGACGAAGACCTGACAAAAGTCAGGCATCAAGGCAAAAATTTTTTTGGCCAAACAGGCCTCCGACCCTTGAGAAAGACCTAAACAAAGTCAGGCAGCAAGGTCAAAAAATTTTTTTGGCCAAACAGGCCTCCGACCCTTGACAAAGGCCTGAACAAAGTCAGGCAGCAAGGTAAAAAAAAGGGGCCAAAAAGGCCTCCGACCCTCAAAGAAGACCTGAACAAATTCAGGCGCCAAGGAAAAAACAACCTCGGCAAAACAGGCCGCCGACCGTAACAAAAAAACACCCCTAGCATCAGGGGCAACAAATTTGTGGCGCTAGAACCAGGAAAAAGGTCTCCGTCGTCGGAAACAGGAAAAACAGAAAGTGCCTAACAAAACACTGCCACCACTGCAGCGCCAGGCCTCTTTACTTCAAAAGATCTCAAGGGGAACGAATAATTCAGGCAAGACACAGGCTATTAAAGCCAAGATACGTTCCAACTAACAACGTACGAAAATGTTAACACCCGAAAGCCACCACCCCACTATAAAAACGGATTCCCCCCATGCCCTTAAAAAACTCAGTCAGCATAAGGCGCAAGGGTGCAAAGGGGGAGCAAGGCATAGCACAGGCAAAAGCCACAGCGATAGCCATGGAGGCAGGGGTCTCCTTAGATATCGAAGTCGGCCGTAGATATTGTACGAAAACTCGTAAAATCGGGGGCAACAGTAGACAGTCGAGGGCAGTGGAAAAAGAGATAGGACCTACGGCACGGTGATGAACAGCAAAGGCCTATGGGAGAAGGGGGATATCGCACGAAAACTCATAACATCCCCCTGATGCCAGAGACCTAACCTGCCATCTCCAAAGATCAACCATGTCCCACGGGTGTGTAGCGTCGGAGACCCATACCTCTAGACAGCTAAAACACCCAGCTAAAGAAATATCAAAAGTCTTCACTGTCTGCACAAGCTGCGCCAAACCTCCAGTCGGATCAAACACCGATTCAGCAAGCCTCGCCAGGCAGACTTCAAGTACGCCTCCGCCGGTCGAAAAACTTTGGAGACTTCTACCTCGGCCATCAAGCGAGCACAGAGAAGGAGAGAAAATGGGGCGAAGGTCCTGGCCACCACCTCTGTATCGCACACGTTCGCCCAAGCAAAGAACAATGGTGCGCAAGCTCAGGACTAGACGAGATATGTAAGCTAGCACGATAGGCTCAAGCCACCGCACAAACAATCAAGAAAGTGAACCTGTCTTGTATTCCATAAAACATCAAGAAGCATTCTTACAGGGCACTAACTTGTAATAAAATCCTAACTATTGTGGCGGAGGTTCGCGCCAAGCGAGCGCGCGAGTAAACCCAGCGCGCTCGTCATCTATGTCAAACTTAACTGACTCGAACACGTCACGCGCAACGCTGCGGGGAAAGGCCGAACGCCAGTACTCCCAAAGCTATCCGCTCACGTAAATACCATCGTCGTAGAGAGTCAAAGGCGCAACATCTTGCACAGGCTCCCAATTCAGAACCTGCGCAAGGTTAAAGTTTTCCACAAAATCATTCAGAACAAAATAAACTTTATTCACAAGAGTCCAACTGGACTACAATATACATGCTAAAACAACCAAGTGCTACAAAGAGCCTAGACCTCCGACGCATCGGCCGCAGCGGAACTCCCTAGAATGGAGCCCGAATCAATGGTGGGCGGGCACGGCACCTGCGGCCTCTGACCACCACCACCGCCGATCGTAGATCCCCTCGAAGCGCCACCAGCGGCGGAGGCACCGACCGCAGTCGCCGAGTGCGGAACTGATGGAGGCCTACCCGCAAGACTCTTCTACGCATCCTGCAGCATAGGCTAGAGTGTCAGGGGCAAAAGCAATGAAAGCCTTCGCAGCCTTGCGAAAGAACAAAAAGAAAAGGGGCGGTTACAAAGATTACAAATACCTTTGCCCTCTTGTCCTCCGCCAGTTTCTAGGCAGCAGATCTCCCAAATGGAGTCCAAAAGTGCCCAATGAAATTTCTCAAGATTTTTCACAAACCAAGAGAGGTCTCATTGAGCTCCTCCGGACCAGGCAGCGCCCCCTCAGGAATACTTTCAGTATGCGTACACCCGCCGCGTGCCAAAAGCTTGGCATAATTCGCCACTCCCGCTAGCGCCCCATAGTCTGTGCAACCATTGATCAGACCTGGGAGCTTCACAAGGTGACGCTTTAGCCAGGAGGCGAGGGCGTACACGCTGTCTTCCTCCGGAGGAGCGGAGGTTTCGCCTCCGAGCTCAGTGACGGTGGCCCGGTAGTGGCCAATGGTTGCAGCAAGGACTCCTTTGACCGAGTCCAAACGCCTCATCGTCAAAGACAGCTGCTCCCTCACCGCTGCTGTGGATTCCTTCTCGGAGGCAAGCTCTCGCCGGAGACCCTCGGTCATCTCGTTCGCCCTACGGGCCTGCTCGACGGACAAAACCTCTGCTTCCCAGGCCTTGGCTAGATCGGCCCTCAAGCCATCCTTTTCTCGCTCCTTCTCCGCCAGAGATAGGCGGAGAGCTATAAGAGAGTCGGACATACCCCCTTTTTCACCTTCCAGGCGCTCGATTTCCGCCTTGAGCGCTTCGATCGCAGTGTCTCGGTCGGAGACCTCGTAGGTACAGCGCTCTTCCATAACAACACCCGTGTGATACCCCTGTGACCAGAGAGAAAAACCAAAAACCATCGGAGACGCACTAGGCTCTGGTGTTCTAGATGAACGCGGAGAAGTTGGAAGAAATCCATGTCCCTCAGACGCTGTTTGAAGCGATCTATTCAAAGAAGAACAAATAAACACGAAACGATAAGGTGAGAAAAGCAAATCTCACGTTAAACACACCAACAGCCAAAGACCACCTCCGACGTCTCCAAGAACAGCAAGATAACACTCCTCCCAACCTGAGATAGAAGTGTCGGAGGAGCCTACGTAAAAAAACAACAACAGCTCAGGTCAGGGGGCAGATCAAAAACATGCCATAACAACAGGCCAAATGATGATCAAAATAAAAACATTCTATACTCACTCGGACCCAACGCCGTCAGCCCCGGCTGCCTCGGTCCAAACCTAGCGCCGGCAGCGGCTGCTCACTCCTCTGGGGTGAGGAGTCCGGCCATGACATCACCTGCAAAACAACAGATACACAGTATTAGCACTCAGCACAATACGTAAAGGAATGAACCGGGCGAAGACAATAAACACAAAGATGTGCACCAAACAGACTTACTCATAAAAAGCCCAGGCTGGGCAGCTTGTCGCGCCCTTTGAGCAAAAGTCTCCGCCATGTCGTGTGGCGGAGGCCCAAAGGGCCGGATCTCCTCAGCCAGCGGCCTGGCGGGCGGAGGACTCGAAGAAGGCCGAGCCACCAGGGCCTGCTCAGCAAGCACGGCCTCCAGCTACCCGACGTCGGCCACCGACACGGGTGAAGGTGTGACAATGGTAGGGGACAAGGGAGCATGCCACGGGATGGCCTTCGTGTCCTCTTCAGAGCTTGAGCATAGCCCGCCAAGAACGTCAGGCATAGGCTCGACGGCGCTACCCTTCGGCTGTTTGCCGACGCTCGTAGCACCATGCGAGGAGCGCGCTGGGGCAGCGTTGGTTTCTGGATGCCTGGCACCGCTCACAGCTCCACTCGTAGGGCACACCAGAGCTACGAGAGAGCCGTGATCCCCTCCGCTCGCAACCCGCACGCCTGCTGACGGGACGGAAGAGCTCTCAATATCTTCACTGCCGGCGGAGGCAACGCCCGCACTACCGGCAGAAGACATGGCCGGCGCAATCAATGGAGCACCACTCTTCTTCTTTTTCGCGGGCGCCCGAGCAACAATGGCGCCCTTCCTCTTCTTAGACTCGGCCTCTGCCGTAACGTTCTTCGCGAAGGCCTTCTTCTTCTTTTTCTCAATCGAGGCCAAGACCTCAGCGGGAACCTCGCGCTCCCGGTAGATGATCCTAACCTCCTCAAAAACTCGATTGAGCCACGGCATGGTGCCTGCCATGGCCATCCGAGACGTGTACTCACGCTCGGAAATCTTGCCAACCAACCCTACGGCAGCTTCCTCAACCTCGGAGATGAAACTGTCCTCCGTCACCCCCTCCCCCAAAGACCGACCAAAACGGGGAAACGGAATCCCGGCCTCCGGCCCAAAGACGGGAACCTTCACCTGTTCTAGCCGAAAGGCTAGGTTGTTTTTGCCCAGGGGCCAGTAGTTGGAGGCCATAATCTCCTCCACCAGGTCGCGGCCACCGGAGTAGCGGCACGCTGCCGCAAAAGCCTGATCACAAGACTCCCTTATCGGAGACACCTCCTTCGGCAGATCCACACGCATGAGCAGTGCCATCTCCTCCATCCTTGAAGTCAATGGATACTCCGAGAACTCCGCACCATCCTCAACGGTGCTACGAACCCCGTAGGTCTTCACGTAGAACCATTGCTCAAGCCAGCCGCGGTCCCACTTGCCCTTCTGGCAGAAAGAGATCTCCAGGCGGTCCATGCCTTGGTTCCTCTTAGACATAAAGGTGCAACTACCATACTAGTAGATCACCTCCACCTCCTTGCCCTCTCGCACCTCCTTCTTCTTCTTCGGCTGCTTCTGCAGCTCGTAGTACGTGCAGAAGGTATCCACATCTGGCTCAACACCGTAAGAAATGCACGCCCAGCAAAATTTGCTAAGCGTGAGGAAGGCAGTAGGGGTCAGATGATGGAGTTGGACATTGAAGGTCTCCAACACCCAGCGAAGGAAGGGGATGTAAGGAAGGCAGAGGCCGTAGGTGAAGAAGTCCCGAAAGACCACCGCGTATCCCTCCTTCGGTTCTGGAACAGTCTAGCCCGACGGAGGGATTTTTACCCTGGAAGAAGGAAAACATGACTCCTTCAACATCTCCGCGATTGCCTCCTTAGTAATAGAGGAGGGGCCGAAATCCCAAGACTTTATCGCCATATCTCTAGAGTCCGTGGCGATTAGGTCTCCGATAGACGCAGAGACACTCCCCAAATCCTCCTCCACCAGCTTTTCAAACTCCAACGCGGAGGCAGAGGCAAGCATGCACTCCTCAAAGCGCGCACCCCAGCCGATGGCCCTAATGCCGAGAAGGTGGTGGTAGGGTCCGAAAAAGGTGGGCCGGCGAGTTTGGGCGGAGGCAGAAAGGAAAGCCACTGCGACAACAACCTAAGCGCGAGACGCAAGCAAAAAGATGGAACGCGCGAGGGTAGCGAAAGGCGAAAGCGAAGAGAGCAAAGAGCGATTTCTTGAATGTAGTGAAAGCGAATGAGCAATGCGGGGGGGGGGGACCCCGCCACCAACAGCACCCTTATATAGGCAGCGGGCAGGCGGTCCGGCTCCCGCCACACAACGGTCACTTCCAGAAAATTTGCTCGCCGCACAACGGTCACCTCCAAAAAAGTCGCAGGGTATGCAACGGAAACTGACACGGTAGAAACGGCCGCACCGTAGGGCAACGACTAGATTTGCTGCCCAACGGCTACTCTCAACGAGACCAACGGCCACACCAGAGCGGGCCAGGGGGGAAGTAGCGGGGCCTCGCTCGAAGACACCGATGAATATGGCCTCCGCCCCCGCGGACGCCTTTGGCCAAGGCGTTTTGAGCTCACGGCATGCTCCGGCGAACCATGGTCTCAAAAGGGGGGAACTATTGTAACACGGCTTCGGCGGGTGACGAAGGCCTCCGACAGCAAGGTGTCGCCAAGGCGTCTTCGACCGTCTTAGGGCGGAGACCTGGCGCTGACTAAAGGAACTTTCCTGGCTATGCCCGTAGGGCACTACACGAGGCTCAGCGGGCTTGTCGCGAATTCCGCCCAGGCCGGGCGCTGAGACCTCCGACCTATGCTAAGGCGGACGTCGCCCCGCTTCAACGCCTCCGGCGATGAGGGCGGAGGCCGCCTTACCTCTGAACTAATTAAACAAACAATCTTGCCTGAGTGTGTGCAGGTACTCAAGCGTAGGCGCCCGTGGTCCGCGCGAGCGCGCCGGCATGGCCCCCGCGCGGCCGGGCGGAGACCCACAGTTGATGTCTCCGACCGGACCGGCGGAGATTCGCCAAGGTGACGGCGCGCCCCCGATGACGTAGGCCAGCGTCAGGAACCACGGCCCCCACGCGGCCGGGCGGAGACATACGGACGATGTCTCCGACCGGACCGGCGGAGACCCGCCAAGGCGACGGCGCGCCCCCGAAGACGGAGGCCAGCATCGGGAACCCGGGCCTTTGGGCCGAAGACCGAGGCACGGTGGGCCGGCCGCTTGTGGAGGCCCGTTACTTGGAGATGGAGTGGCAGGAATGCCCCGCAAACAAGAGACCAGAGGCGGAATATTCCAGGAATGTACCGTAGCAGTTGAGGGGCATTGTAATAAATTCCGTCAGGAAGTAGTTGAGCCCTATAAATAGGGAACACTTGTAACCGTGCAGATGGATGGTGGATGAATTAATGAAACCCTAGTTTCTCATGCCAGCTTCCCACACGTTCACCTGTCGTGCTTATCCCGAGCCTCCGCCCGAGGGCAACCCCTGGCAGGCGGAGGCCCCTGTCTCCCTCACTCTGTCCGGAACCACAGTTCCAACAGATCTCACTGCTCCTCTCTTCTTCCCCGTAAAAACAAGTGTATAATTACATATGCCTAGTATAGTATATAACTATATATAAGAGTGACAGTCAGTTTGTTCTTTTGTTTACTGGCACAAAAGATCCTACGACGTGCAATTTGGGAGCTGTGTTGCTCAGCCCTTTTGGGCTTATCTGGAAGACCAGTATGTTGTTTTTGTTGCACTACTGACGCTGATGTCAATGGCTCCTTCTCTCTAATGGCCCAAGAAGACGTTGATGGTCATTGGCGTGTCTTGATAGGCTTGAGTGGATAAGAACCACAATCAGGTTGCAAAATTGTCATTGACCTTATGTACAATAGCTATGAACTGCGGTGCTAGCTCGAATGCGTGGCGGCAAGAGACCGTACTGCTCCGGTTATCCTTCAGTTCGGCGCCATCTGAAGCTAGCCATCTCGCAACCTCCGAGTAGGGGCGAGGGGTATCTGTAATATGGGATATTTGCGGCACTTCTTACCTCTATCTAACTTCCATCTGACAGAGTAGTAATGCAGGTGCTCCTATGCTTCCTACTCCTATACACAATTTCCATATCAAGATCACTTGGGCAGCCATAGAAAAACACTGGCTTTGTGCTCCGTTTGCAGCTGCTTTATATACACTGGTTAGAGAGAAGAGGTACAATTTGATTCAATGCAGTTACTACTTATATGAATGAGTCACCAACTAACCATCCATTGAAATATAGTCTGGCAGTAAATAAAGTTAAATCAGTTCTGGTCCATACATCTCCGGAGAGATCGTGCAAGCAGAACTGGTGCCTTATTATAGCTAGCACGACCTTGAATTGAAGTTCTCACTTCTCAACTACAGAAACCTCTTGATCTGTAACCTGACAGAATAGTTGTACTACATGTGTATGGAGTCGTTCAAGTGCTTGCTGTGAGTACAGTCGTGAATGCAGCTAGGACTAATTGCCATTGAGCTAGCTACGGCGCTTCGTCATGTACACAGCCGAGAATTTTGTAGCTGACAGTGAACATTCTGTCAAGTTTGTATGGGGTTGAACTCTCGAGGTTCGACAGGTCTGATGGTGATAAGGGTCATGATGGGTTTGTTCATGCATATATTTGTTAGAACAGATCCAATTTTATACCTCAAAGCATGCCACACGTTGTCCATATGTTCGTTTCGATTGTCTAGACTAGAGATACACGACAATCGACACTAATTTTCATTTAGACAATGCATTGAGAAGAAGCAATCCAGTGAAAAGAGGCCTTTTACAGGAATTAGTCCTCTTAATTAGAACACGTAATGTTTATCTCCTTTATCTGGGTACACGCATCTGGCTCCCTGACAGCTTCGCTTAAACATAGCTGACCTTCAGCAATCAGCACTCAAAACTATGAACCAGGGTGCTAGGCTGCTAGCACGAATGCGTGACGGCGAGAGACTGTAGACTGCTCCGGCTTCCCTTCAATTTTGGGCAATCTGAGGTTAGCAATCTCATTTGGCTCCAGTTCTCACTTATATCTTACTTACACCTGGGAGAGTAGTAATGCAGGTGTTCCTAATGCCCCATACTCCTATACACAATTTCAATAGCTGTGTAGTAGTACTTGGACTATGTTAACACCTTTAGTTGGGCTCCCGATGAGGTCGGCCACCTGTCCCTGAATCCCATTGCAAAAACATGCATGTTTTTATCATTTTTCTTGCTGCCCAGCCTAGTTAGAAGTTGAGGCGACTATGAAGGTGGCCATGTTTGATATTTCCAAGTCCTTTTTTTAGAATTGACCAACGGGAACCAATAAGTTGGTGGCAATGAAAACCTATTACAGCCTTACTCTTGTTAGAATGCATCCAAACAACAGAGCGTTAAGCTTCTTTCAAACATACCTTGGAAGATGAATCAGATTCGCTGTGCAGCACAAGAGACAACTTTCGTGGCCAAATTTTTTGCAGTTCTAGCTGACAAGTAGTAGGCAGTAGACGAGCCTGATCGCGTTATATTAACGCATTATTTTCATTGGGTCCACTTGTTAGTGCCTGTAGTACATATAGAAAGATATATATATGTAAGAATAATGACAATTTGTTTCTTCTTCTTTTATTTTTACTAGCAAACTTGCAAGTGCGTTGCAACGGGAAACAAAAAAAAGCTATCAAATGTTTGACTTATTTCACTTCCGCTTACTACACAGCTGCAGTATCTGCAACCGCTCAAATTCATATTTGTGCTACTTTTGATGTTGTGAGTGGTTGCTACACTAATCACTAACGAGCCGACTCGTTAGTGGATCAAGGACAACAATGTTACATATCTTTTCACTTTTTATCCTTTCTAAAATTTTTTAGAGTTGTACTTTATTTTATGATGACCATGACATCCATAATATAAGTAAATATTAGCAATAATATGACAATGGCTTATTAATTATGTATTGAATTAAAATAAATCTTGATATATTTTTTTCTTTTGTTGTAAGGCACAAAAATATTTACTCGTAAATATATCATAACTTTAGTTTTTATATTATTCATGTGTTGATAGAGTTAGATATCAAGTTCTGTGACTTCTTCTGAGGACCCATAAAAATATTTAATTTTAATATCTTATTAAAGTCGATAAGGGGTTAGTCGTCATCATGTCAAGAATTGGTCCCTTTGTTGATGAGTATGAAGTATGATGACCTCTCCCGATTTCCACATGTCAGTGCTTGTCTATCCAGAGTTGCACCGGTATATATGTACAACTTGGGGATTTGCACCGGTATATACGAATAATTTGGAGAAATGTTTAATTAGAATATAGATTGGACGACAACAAACGGCTTTACATTTCGGTTTATCGTTTGATTACTTAGACCATCAACTGATTCATGTTATAATAATAATTTATTCTTAATCAAAATTACATCTACAACATAGTGATAGAAATATTTATGTTTTGGGTAATGTTCGAATGCCCGTGTGTTGCGTCGGAGAGAAAAAATGTCAAATATTCATGGAAAACAACAATAGGAATGGTACATATTATTTATATTCACCCTTTATAAAATTTATTTAAAGGCTATAGTTTGTTTTGTGATCACCGTGATATCCATAATATAAGTTAATGTTGGCGATAATATGACAATATTAAGCCAATATACCAAATTAAAATACATCTCGATAGATTTTATCTCCTATTAGAAAACACATAAATATTTAGGTATAAATATATAATAACTTTAATTTTTATATTATCCATCAAGTTTTGTGACTTTTGAGGACCCACAAAACTCTATAATTTTAATATTTGATTAAAGTTAATAAGGAGTTATTCCAACATGTCAAGGATTGGTTTGTCCTCTGTTGATTATGACAAGAGACCTCTTAGGATTTTTCACATGCTAGCACTTATAAGGAGATTACAGGGATGCATTTATTTAAACTGGATCAGATAATAAACCACTTAAGATTTCATTTCACATTTTGATTTTGATTACTAATTTTGGTTTTAATAAAAATAAATTTTATCTCTAATCAAAATTACATAAATAGTTTAGCGGTAGAAATCTTTATTCCTTATTATGGATGGATCAATGGTTCAAAGGTCTATAGAATATTGTATTTATTATTATTTTTATTTTTTGAAAAAAATCACGTGAGTAGATGAACGACGTGATCAAAAAAACAATAAACAAGATCCAAAACGAAAAGGCTTTGGATGGAAGGTGCAAACAAAAACGGAATCGGATGGAACGTGCAAACAAAAAACTCCGATGAAAACTGAACACGACACGGACGGATCGGAGGAAAAGAAAATCGGACCGGAACTGACGCAGACATGGAAAAGAGAACCCAGAACGTGCAAGGAAATTAGAGTTGGACGAAAAAATTTTACCGGCAGAAATTTTGCCTTGGAGATTAGGAATCGGACATTAAAACGGATATTTCATTGTACCAGCACATATATATAGAATAAAAATTAAAGTTATGATATATTTATATCTAAATATTTATGTGCTTTGCAGAGAAAAAAACCATCAAAATTGTATTTTAGTTCGATATAGGATTAATAGTTATTGTCATAGTTGTCAACAATAAATTATATTATAGATGTCATGCCCATCAAAAAAATAAATTGTAACTTTTAATTTTTGAATTTATAAATAGTGAAACATAAATAATATGTACTATTCTTATCGTCGTTCCCCGAAAATATTTAATAGGTTTTTTCCTCCCGTTGCAACGCACATGCATGTTTGCTAGTATTTTTATTCGCACAAAAAGAGCTTAGGTCATGCAATTTGGGAGTCACGTCGCTTTCAACCCTTTTGGGCTTATCTGGAAGACCAGTATGTTGTTTCTTGCACTCCTGACGCTTATGTCCATGGCTCCTCCTCTCTAATGGCCCCAGAAGATGTTGATGGTCATTGGCGTGTCTCGATAGGCTTGAGTGGATCCATCGCCATCATGGAGGACCACAATCAGGTAGCAAAATTGTCATCACCCTTATGTACAATTGCCACCTTGTCAGGCAGGGACTGGAGGTTCTCAAATCTGAATTCATTTACGTGCACAAAGCTAGCACGACCTTGAATTGAAGTTCTCACTTCTCAATTGCAGAAACCTCTGGATCTGAGACCTGACAGAATAGTTGTACTACATGTGTATCGAGTGGTTCAGTGAGTACAACAGTACAGTCGTGAATGGAGCTAGCTAGCACTTCATACCATTGAGCTAGCTACTGCGCTTCATCCTCTACACTGCCGAGAATTTCATAGCTGACAGTAAACACTCTGTCAAGTTTGTATGGGATTCAACTCTCGAGGTTCGACAGGTCTGATGGTGATAAGGGTATGATGGGTTTGTTATCATGCTTATATTTTTTGAAGAAATTTTCATGCATATATTTGTTAGAACAGATATACTATACCTCAAAGCATGCCACACATTGTCCATATGTTAGTTCATTTTTATCGTCTCCGACAAGAGAGACGCAACGATGCATTCAGAACACGCGATCCAGTGAAAGGGATCCTTTACAAGAATTAGTCCTTTTTAATTAGAAAAGCTTGAGTGATTCACCATGTAATGAGCATCTCCTCTGTCCTGATGCACGCATCTGGCTGCCTGATAGCTTCGCTTAAACATACCTAACCTTCAGCACTCGCTATGAACCAGGGTGCTAGCACCAATTCGTGATGGCGAGAGACCACTGCTCCGGCTTTCCTACACTATCCATCTCAGATTTGGCCCCAGTCCTCACTTTATCTTACTTCCACTCTATAGAGTAGTAATGTAGGTGTTCCTGATGCCTCCTACTCCTATACACAATTTCCATAGCAACATCACTTGGGCGGCCAGAAACACTATTGGCTTTCTGCTCCTTTGCTTGTTGTTTTATACTGAGGTTAGACTAGAGATACCAAAACAATTCATTGAAATATAGTCAGGCACTTACCAGTCATATGAATGACTCACCAACTAACAATCCATTGAAATATAGTCAGGTAGTAAATGCTAAATCGATTCCAGTACCAGCAGACACCTCTGGAGGTCCTGCAAGCACAACTGGTGCCTTGTTAGGTCAGGTTCATTGGGCTATTTTTTTCTAACCAATATGTGAATTAAGTTATAGCTAACCGAATGTTATCTGGAAACTGTATGCAAGTATGTACAATTTAATTTGAGTGGTTCAACACAGTTATTCAGAGTAATCAGTCCAGAAATTGTGCAGATACAACTACACTGCATGGAGTGTACCAGTCACTCTAATTCAGACAAAGAAGTGCATGAGTAAATTTCCAGTCACTTTCCTCAGTTCAGTTTCAGGTTAATACAAGATGCAAAATGGTCATTCTACCAAATTGAATCAAACAAAACAGTCGCGCACACCAGATGAACACATATGTCATGCATAAACTCTGCCGCTGACTACCCAGTTTTAGATAAAGCCACGTGGTCGTCCATAGACTAGACATTACTTTTCTTTGTCAGAGCATCTTCATTACCGTAAGCTCCATGGCTAATCATCCTCCACTGTAACAAGAGCATTCCTGGTGCCTCCCAAGCATACCATAGTAAAAGAGTGGAGGAGCCTCTAGGAAAATATTGAAACATTCATCTATCTTGAACTAAAAGAACGAAGCTAAAGCAAGAGCTCATGCTCAGGATGCCTGGTATAGTGCAGAAACCTCTGGATCTGAAATCTGACAGAATAGCTGTACATGGAGTAGTTCAAGTGCTTCCTGTGAGTTGCAGCTAGGACTTCATGTCATTGAGCTACTGCACTTCATTCTGTACACTGCCGAGAATTTCGTAGTTGACAATGAACATTATGTCAAGTTTGTATGGTATTGAACTCTCGAGGTTCGACAGGTCTGATGGTGATAATGATCATGATGGGTTTATACCTAACAGAACCAATTTTATACCTAAAAGCATGCCACACGTTGTCCATATGTTCGTTTTGACTGTCTTGGCAAGAGATACGCAATGATGGAATCTAATTTCCATTTCAACAATGCATTGAGAATAAGCAATCCAACAAAAAGGGGTCCTTTACAAGAATGAGCCCTCTTAACTAGAATACGTAGTGTTAATTCTTAAGCCTCACCAATTCGCAGTGTAATGTGTTTATTCTTAAGCCTCACCAATTTGCAGCATAATGAGCATCTCCTATAAACTGGTGCACACACCTGGCTCCTTGCCTCCTGGGCTGCTTTACCGAAATATACATGACCATGGGTTCTTACGATGGCAAGAGACAGTGCTGCTCAGGCTATCATTCACTTCGTCGCCATCCAAGGCGGCTAGCATCTCGGAACCGGAGTGGTGAGGCGGTGTCTCTGATTTGGCTCTGGTCCGCACCTCTACCTTACTTCCACTCGACGGAGTAGTAATGCAGGTGCTCCTGTTGCTTCCTACTCCTATACACAATTTCCATAGCAAGATCACTTGGGCAACCAGGAACACTGGCTTTCTGCTCCATTCCCTGCTGTTTTATATATACGCAGGTTAGAGAGACCGAAACAGTTCAGTCAGAGTCAGAGGTACAGTCTGATTCCATTCACTTACCACTCATATGAACGTAGCAAGATCACTTTGGCGACCGAAAACACTGGCTTCCTGCTCCAGTCCCTGCTATTTTATATATACACAGGTTAGGGAGACCGAAACAGTTCACTCAGAGGTAAAGTCTGATTCCACGCACTAACCACTCATATGAATGAGTCACCAACTAACCATTCATTCAAATGCAATGAGGCAGTAAATGTTAAATCAATTCCGGTACCAGCAGACATCTCTCTGGAGATCGTGCAAACAGAACTGGTGCCTTATTAGGTCAGGTTCGTTGGTCTGTTTTTTTCTAACCAACATGTAAATTAAGTTACGGCTAACCGAAGGTGATCACTCAAACTAACTGTTTCTACCTTTTTTAATGTTTCTTTCATGAAAAGAGTAGTTGTCTTGGGACAAGCATAATTAAACCGCCAAAATTTCAACCTAGCTGACAATCAGGAAACTGTGCAAGCATGTACTATTTGTTTTGATTGGTGGAACACAATAATCCAGAGTAATCAGTTCATCTATCTAGATTATGCTCATACAACTACATTGCATGGAGTGTACTGTATACTCAAATTTAGACAAAGAAAGTGCATGTGAGTAAATTTTCAATCACTTTGTTCGGTTCGGTTTCAGGTTGATACGAGATGCAAGATGATCTAACAAAATAGACACGCACGCCACGTGCAAGTTCATGTCATGCATAAACTCTGCCCTTGACTATCCGGTTTTAGATGAGGCCACGTCGTCCTCCACGGCAACATTACTCTTCCTTGTTGGAGCATCCTCATCCCCATAGGCTCAATGCCTGACAATCCTCATTTGTAACAAGAGCATTCCTGGCGTCTCCTGAGCCTACTAGCAGAAGACTGGAGGGGCCTCTAGGAAACATATCGAAATATTCATCTATCTTGGGCCAAAAGAACAAAGCTGAAGCAAGAGCTCATACTCAGGACTCAGGAAGCTGCTATGGTGTTTTCTTCTCCCACATTGATCTTTTATGGACCCTAGTCCCCCCATGAAAACACAACACAATAATATCACATTGATGAAAATATTTGGTTCCATTACTGTTTAGTACTTGGACTCAGTTAACACCTTTAGTTGGGCTCCCGATGAGGTTGCCCACCTCACTACTATAGAAAAACTTTCACGCAGCGTTTGCCTCTGGGGCTCCGAGGCGGGCGGGCTGGTTGCCCGCCTCCGTTATTCGGTGGCAAGGCAGCCGGTCTGGTGCCCGCCTCGGTTAATCCTTAACGGAGGCGGGCAGCCTTAAATGCTCGCCTTGGTTAATATCAATTAACCGAGGCGGTTGTCCTAGTGTAACCGCCTCGCTCAATCGATTAACGAAGATGGTTTAAAATGACCGCCTTGGTAAATGATAGGCGTCCACCTCCAAAAATCAAACCAGCGCGTCTTCCAACGTTTGCTTGACTGCTACGTCGTGCCCTCTGTCCGTGCCGTGTCTCCGGCCCCACCTGTTCCCCTCTCTCTCTCCGTGCTGCGTGCCCACGCCCCACATTTCTCATGCACGGTTTCAGAAAACCGCCGGCTGCGCCCCCCCCCCCGTCTCGAGAATCCACCAACACGTGGCGCGATATCAGTGGCAGTACACTCACTACCACACATCGGACCACACAGATTTTAGCCACACCGACTACACCCATGGGAAGCCGCGCCCATCCGTTCTGGGAGGAGACCCGGATCGTTGACGTGGACCTATGGATGGCCGGATAGGACGCCATGTGGATACATGCCCACCGTTGATGTTTTTGTGCTTCCTCACTAAGCATGACGAGCGGACCCTACATGACGTCATCTCCAGGCGAATGGAGAAATATCTCCCCCCTCTTCGAACGTCCGAGCTCTCTCGTCTCCCCCACATCTGAGGGCCGGCCCTTCTCCCTCCAGCTCCGACGGCGCTCTTCCCCACCCTGAGCTGCGCCTCCACCTCTGGCTCCAGTGGGGCCCCCACTTCTAGCTCCAACGGCACCCTCCACCTCTCCCTCTGGCTCCAGCGGCGCCCTCCCCTCCCGGCTCCGGCAGCACCCTCCACCTCTGGGCTCTGGTGGCCCCCTCCATCTCCACTGTGCCCCCTCTAGCTCTAGCTCCACCTCCGGCACCCTCCGCCTCCACCTCCACCTCAACCTCCGGTGGCACGGCGTGTGGGACCCGGTAGATCAAAAGAGAAGGCGAGCGGGGGCCTGGCCTCTGCGGCAGCTCGCGAAGGCGCGGTCCCAGCAGTGCTAGCAGATCCGGTGGTGGGTGACTCTTCCGGCAACAGCATGACGGCGGCGGGTCTCAGATCCGGCGGCCGTGGCTCTGATCCAACGAGCGGCGGCGACGGTTCATTGATGGGCTCGGCGGGCCTCGTGGATGGGCTCGCCGAGCTCGTCGATGTTTTTTTTAATCTATTAATGCGGGCAGGCATTTTTGACCGCCTCCATTAATAGCCTACCTACCTCCGTTAATAGCCATTAAGCGAGGCGGTTGCCTTATGCCGCCTGCCTCGGTTAATCGATTAACCGAAGTGGTTGGCCAACCACCTTAAGCCGGATTAATCGTGACCTTTCGACGGAGGCGGTTGGCAAAACCGCCTCGGTTAATGCTTTTTGCCGGTCATGGTTAAGATTGTTGTAGTAGTGCCTGGCCCTGAATAACTACCCCATTGCAAAAACATGCATGTTTTCTCATTTTCCTTGGAGTCCGGCCTAGTTTTAAGTTGAACCGACTATGAAGGTGGCCATGTTTCTAAGTCCTTTTTTCAAATTAACCAACCAATTAAGTTGGTGGCAGTCAAAATTATTACGGCCTTACTCTTATTACAATGCATCCTCTTATTACAGTGCATCCTGCAAAATATAAGTGGGTTTTAGAAACCGTAGCTGCTTAGGTGCCTAAATACTTGGCCAAAAAGTGTTGTTCACTTGTTTGATCATTGCCGATACTCTATTCAGATTTGGGATCTCATCTTTGCATAGCTCTCCCAACACCTGCCATCACGCAGCCAATGGCAGCACTACTCCACGGCCAGTCAATAAGGCTTTCCGCTGAAGGCCTTTTGCTCCTTTTGTTGTTAGTCACGTGGAAAATCTTAAAGGAATGTGTGAATTTTTCAGAAACAACACCCGTCAATTCCCTCACTGCTAGCCAAAATCAAGGAGGAGGCTCACACCTAGTGCGCTGCAAGAGCGAAGCACCTTGCTGAGATCTTGCCAGTCATATAGGCATGTGATGTTTGATACTTTTTCTTCTTCTCCCTGTAGCGTGACGTGTTGATTTTATTTTTCTTTGGCCTAGGCCTCGTTACTTCTCCTAATTTTTTAATAAACGGCAGGTCCTGCTAATTAACATTAAAAAAAGTTTTAGTTAAAAGAAGTCAAAAGAAATAAACTTCTTTTGCTTTAGTAATATAACTAGTAGCGTGTCCGTGCGTTGCTACGGGATAACTAAACTTTTGTACTAAAAACACACGGATCACATGATAAGATAACAATACTATAAAATTAAATACGGTCATTAAAGTGATATTTAATTGAAAAAGCAAAGTTCGTGAAATTAATACGGTTACGGAGAGCGCGGCATCGCAGGCTCACCAACTCAACTGTATAGACCTTTCCGTGCGTCGTAACGCGAACAACAAAAAATTTCACGTCATGTATGTTGCTTGGTATTATTCAAGGACTCCGTCAAGCCAAAATTAAAATATTTAGAGTTCATATCTCTGTGTTGCTAGACATTTCCATTTTGCGTTGTTTTATTGAGAAAACTTCGGGTCTGTTTGGATGTCTTAAGAAAAATAAAAATATGGTGGAAAAATGAGAATGCGATCTAAACAGTTAGACTCTAGAATTAGATTGTAAAATCCAACTTCTACCACAAACCTCTACTATTTGACGATTTGCACTATGCTAAAGCAATAATCACTGTGAGAATAAGATCCAAACACTCATAATTTTATCTAGAATCCAGATTCACAATCTAGAGTCTAAAATATCGCTACGAGGATGAGATCCAAACATTCCCTTCATTTCATCCAAATATGCAATCCATGTTACCAATCTAAACCTCGTAGTTTCTGATTGAGATCAGGCCCAGTGCTGAGCTACTTATTCTCAAGTCTATTACCACCAAATAATAGCAATAAAACTTATGATTCATGAAAGAGGATGATAAGTCCTAGCTTAATATAAAACAAGGCACAAACTGTGTTTAGCACATTGTGATTACCAAAAAAAAGCACGCTTGTACCTCAATCAATCCTAAATGAACTCGTGATTACGGCACGACGATATTTAAACCACCAAAATATTATAATCACCACCAAGTTGAGTCTCCCCATTTGGAGGCAAAAAATTATTCAAGGGAGATGGCTGCAGTGACTAAATCGATGCTATATAATGACATCACATGAACCTACATTTAGGTGATAAACATGTTATTTGGCATATATGTGGTCGGACTCCAAACAAGGTGCGTAATAACACAACATATTTAGGAACAATGGACACATGCCAAAAATCAATATCACGGGTCAATCAAATGGCAGGAACTGAATTCATGGCTAATCCCAACAAAAAACAGGTCACTTGCCTACAGGTAAGGACACAGCATTGACACCTTTATAGAAGAAACCTAATCAGAAATAAATAATCTGTTGCTAAGTTGACCATACGACTTTCATTTTTCGGATTACAATGATAAGTCATGAAAATCACTCTATCAATAAAAATATATAGTTGTAACTAATCAACTATTTTCTGCTGCAATTCTAATGGCCTGCATCCTGAATTATCATATAAGAATATAGTAAACTATCACAATGGTGACATACAAAAATATAGTAACCAAAACCTCTTATGATTACAGCACATCAAAATGGAAATTGGATAAAAAAATGTAACTCACAGACTATACATCTACATACACACCAGGACCAAACATAACTATTTTCCAACAAGAAATGTACCAAGATTGGCTGTAGAGAGCAGCACAGATCAAATGAGAGGACTGCAGCCTTGCAAGCATGTTTAGGATGGCAAGTTGATAGTACAAGGTCTTCTTGATCCAATAACCCCAAGAAATCCTAGCCTTCTTCTTCTTACGGTTCGATTAAGACTCCAAGCTGCAAAATCACAGATTCAACATAAATGGTTTTTTTAGAACAAACAATTTTATTTGAACAGCATCTTGCTGATAGTAACCTTACAGAGTTCAGGCGTAATGGGCGTTAGTTTACATGATGGTTGTAGCAACAGGAAGACTCTAAATTTAAAATCCGTGGATCAGAGTCTGTGAGAGCCTGTCTAGCTAAGCATAAATGGCTTATATAAGATATATATGGACAGTGCACCATTTCATTTTAAATAATCTATAAATCAGTTCCTTTGTTCTAACACGAAAGATCACCAAAACAGCAACATATAAAAAAGCAGTGTGCTAGAGACATCCATCACCTTGCATCCTCTGTTAGAGAGGTTAGCCATCAGCAGGATCAGCAGCGTTCAACCTGTCGACTGTCATCAAATGTCGTGTCGTGACCAACAGCGCAAGCCCCACGCAACTGCGCTATGCCATAAATCATCGCCTGCACTACGTAAAAAACGATTTTTAGGGGCGGCTCGTAACCCTTTGTAGGGACGATTTTGTCAACCGTCCCTACGAAAGGGTGGCTACAAATTGCTGATTTGTAGAGGCGGTTCCCAGACCGCCCCTACAAATCGATTTGTAGGGGTGGCTGGTGTTATCAGCCGCCCTTACAAATCAATTTGTAGGAGCGGTTGAATATTGAACCGCCCCTACAAATCAATTTCCAGAAATCATGAAAAAGGGCAAAAATAGCAATTTTTTTTAATCCGAGGAGGTCCCCACCGGCAGCCACACACACCCACTCTATCGTTGCAGCGTTTTTTTACAATTTTTGCACACTTTGCGTCGGCCGGGTTTCAAACCCGCAACCTCTCGCTCGCGCGTAAACTCCTCTACCACTGCACCTCACAATCACTTGTGTCTATATTCCATTTTAGTTCCCCACATATTATACAAAAACTGAGCATAAATTGATTATTTGAGACCCTAAACTAATTCAAATGAAAAAGTTGTTAACTACAAAGTTTTATAAATTTTCGAGATCTACAACTTTCATTTTGGTAGTTTCTCCATCCGAGGTCACTTATAAGATTTGAATTTCAAATTTGAGAAATTCGAACGTAGTTTTCCATGACAAGATGATTTCAAATGAGAAAGTTATCAACTACAAAGTTTCATAACTTTTCAAGATCTACAACTTTCATTTTTACTGTTCTGAGGTCGTTTAAAAAATTCAAATTTCAAATTTTTGGAAATTCAAACATAGTTTTCCTTGACAAGATGATTTCAAATAAAAAAAGTTGTCAACTACAAAGTTTCATAACTTTTCAAGATCTACAACTTTCATTTTTATTGTTTATCCATCCGAGGTCGTTTAAAAAATTCAAATTTCAAATTTTTGGAAATTCAAACATAGTTTTCCTTGACAAGATGACTTCAAATCAAAAAGTTATCAACTATAAAGTTTCATAACTTTTCGAGATCTACAACTTTCATTTTGGTTGTTTCTCCATCTGAGGTCGTTTACAAAATTTGAATTTTAGTGCTTAATTTTTAATACACGGCGTCTATTTGTAGGGGCACTTCAATATTGAGCCGCCCCTACAAATCGGGCCATTTGTAGGGGCAGCTGATAACACCGGCCGCCCCTACAAATCCATTTGTAAGGACGGCTCATTTGGTAACCATTTGTTGGGGCAGCTCAATATAGAGCCGCCCTTACAAAGAAAGGATGGCGTTGCTACAAATCGTTTTGTAGTAGTGCTGGTGTACCTGTTCCAAAGCGTCCATGACGAGCTACATTAGAAAGTGAACCTGTGAGAAGGGAAAAATCATAGAAAATTAATAGATAAACTAATATGGGTAAAACCTCTACATCTCATACAACTATGAGGCTATGAAAAATGAAGTACCTCTACTCCAAGAGGCTTGATTTGTCCCAAAGCTTTAGCTGCACCGAATACAGCTGCAGAGCCTCCCATGTCTAATTTCATCAGTTCGATGCTGTAGCCTGGCCTGATCTTAATGTTGTAGCCACCACTGGATTCATAGGCAAATCAAGCATAAGAAAAATAACAAACTATTCCACCTTCATGTCTACTTCTAGTTTTTCATAAAGCCACTAAAAATGTTGCAAGTACTACAAAGTACAAACCTGTTAAAAGTTAAACACTTCCCAACAATAGCCAGCTTTCTTTTGACGTTCCCATCAGTGGGTTTGTAACACAATAGCAACTCCCAAGCAGGAACCCATCTTCAACTCTTTGCATTTCTCTATATCATAAAAAAGTGGTCATTAACCTTCACAATTTGCGTGACAAGTAAGCAACTTCTAGCTTTGTGTCCTGATCGTCAGTAAAACATAAGTTCAGTGACTTACTGCCAGAAGAAAGCTGACATATCTGAAAAAAACCTAAGCACCTGAACCTCATCAAACTAATCTGCTACTGCATAGTGGATTCAAAAACAGGTAAGCACAGGGGAAAAAAGCTCTGAGTTTTCCCTACCTAACCATATCGTTTAGTAACTGATGGATGAGCTTTCTTTATTTATCTGATATGCTTTTAAGTAGCTGACGTTCTTCTGTTTATCTTGGACAACTCAAGACATGTACTAATTCATTAACTGTACTGTAAATGTGCAAGCATGATCTATGTCCAAACATTAGTTAATGGGCAAATGTATAGCCCCACCAACAAAAACTTCTCCTAGACAAGTCGCTGTGCAACCATGATAATTCTAAGATTGATCAAGTAACTAAATGTGTTAGAAACGATAGGCAATATAAACGATGAAGAACAGTAGATCAAACACATGGGACATGAGATTTTAACATGGAAAACCCTTCCAAGGAAGAAGGGAAAAAACCACGAGCACCAGCCAGCAAATCTTCACTATATCAGGTGAGGTTACAAACGTTGGTTATTTACAACTTTTCTTATCCCAAGATGACGGCTTACATGAAGTATATATAGATGGAAAACCCTAATAGGTGACGATCGGCCCAAGCCTCCCAGCAACGGGCCTCACTTTGCTCCAGCAGAAGTTAGCCTTTATCTTGTACATAACTGAATTTGGATCACAACTCAACAAACTCCACCTTGAGACAAATTCCTTCTTGTAGCATAAAACGAACCTTTACCCTAAAACAACAAAGAAATACTTCCGATGCCAAATAGCCTCTTGGGCTAAACAGTTATACCAACTAAGCTTGAGCAAAGCTCAAACTTAGCAACATGAACTGGCTTTGTCAATATATCAGCAGGATTATCATGTGTGCTTATTTTGCATACCTTCAGCTTACCTTGCACGACAACATCACGAACATAATGTTATTTGACATCAATGTGCTTCGTTCTCTCATGGAACATCTGATCTTTAGTGAGACATATAGCACTTTGACTGTCATAAAATAAATTAATGCAAGAATCATCTCCACAAAGCTCAACAAACAAACCTTTCAACCAAACCGATTCTTTATATGCTTCAGCAACCGCCATGTATTTCGCTTCAGTGGTAGACAGGGCAACAACGGGCTGCAATGTTGCCCTCCAACTCACAGCACAACCACCAATAGTGAACACATAACCTGTGAGAGATCTTCTCTTATCCAAATCGGCAGCAAAATCTGAATCCACGTAGCCAGTGAGTCCCTTATTAGTCTTGCCAAACTTCAAGCAAGCATTTGTTGTGCCATGAAGGTACCTAAAAATTCACTGAACAGCCTTCCAATGTTCTTTACCAGGATTAGCCATGTATCTACTAACCAAACTCATAGCATATGATAAATCAGGACGAGAGCAAACCATGGCATACATCAAAGAACCAACAACACTAGAATATGAAACTCTTGACATGTACTCAAAATCCTCATCCATACTAGCACATTGTAAAGCTAATAATTTAAAATGAGGAGCAATAGGAGTACTAACAGACTTTGCATCATGCATGTTGAAACGATGAAGAACTTTCTTAATGTAACTTTGCTGACTAAGAAATAACAAACTAGAATTTCTGTCTCTTGTAATCTCCATACCTAGAATTTTCTTAGCACACCAAGATCCTTCATCTCAAACTCACTACTCAACAGTTTCTTCAACATAGTGATTTCTTTCTTGCTCTTGGCAACAATCAACATATCATCAACATATAACAGCAAGTATATAGGTGATCCATCAATAAATTTAATGTACACACAGCTATCAAATTCAGACCTCTTAAAACCATGTGACATCATAAAAGAATCAAACCTTTTATACCATTGAAGAGGAGACTATTTCAAACCATATAAGGACCTCTTTAATTTGCAAACATGATCCTCCTTACCAGGTACTATGAACCCTTCTGGCTGGTCCATGTATATCTCCTCCTTGAGCTCTCCATGTAGAAACACAGTCTTCACATCTAACTGCTCAAGCTCAAGATCTCGCATAGCAACAATACCGAAAAATGTACGAATTGAACTATGCTTTACAACTGGAGAGAACACATCATTATAATCAACACCAGATATTTGATTGAAGCCTTTTGCTACTAACCTTGCCTTAAATCTTGGAGGCTCACTAGGAGACAAACCCTCCTTTCTCTTGAAGATCCATTTGCAACGAACGACCTTCTTTTGTTTAGGCAAGTGCACAACATCCCATGTGCCATTTTTTTCGAGTGACTGCATCTCCTCTTGCATAGCGAAAATCCACTTTTCGCGGTCACCAGAAACAACAGCTTCAGTGTATGTAGCCGGCACATGAATGTTCTCCACCTATTCAGCACAACTAAAGACATAACAAACAATATCACATTCCTCAAATAAACATGGACAAGGTCCACAATTCCTCTTTGTTTTGTGATCTGCAATAGACTGATTTTGAGGCTGTAAAATAGGAGGTGAGTGTTGAACAATATCATGAACATTGTTATCAACAATTTTAGTTTCCTAATCATCTACGTGCTCCACCTGCACGCTAACATGTTGCTGCTCCTCATTAGAACCAATTGGAGAAACATCTGTGGATAAGTTGTCATTAAACATAACAGATTCATTGAAAACAACACTCCTGCTCATGAAAGTATTTTTAGTTTCAGGATTCCATAACTTATATCCTTTAACTCTAGAACTATAACCAAGAAATAAACACTTAATGGCTCTAGGTTCTAGCTTTCCATTATCAACATGAGCATAAGCAGTGCAACCGAAAACTCTCAACTGTGAATAGTCAGCAGGCATACCAGACCATACCTCAATGGGAGTTTTCTTATTAAGTGGGATAGAAGGTGATCGGTTGATCAAGTAACAGGCGGTGTTAGCAGCCTCAGCCCAAAAACGCCTATTCATATGAGCATTGGACAGCATGCAGCGAGCCCTCGAGATGATGGTTCGGTTCAAGCGCTCAACCACACCATTCTGTTGAGGAGTGTACGGGATGGTGTGGTGGCTGACAATGCCTTCTTCCCTGCAGTAATCATTAAAAGCATCCGAACAGAATTCACCACCATTGTCAGTACGAAGCAATTTTACCTTCTTTTCAGTTTGCCTTTCTATCATAACTTTCCACTCCTTAAAAGCAGCAAAAGTATCATCTTTATTTTTTAGAAAATAAGGCCATACTTTTCTAGAGTAATCATCAATAATGGTAAGCATGTAACGAGCACCATCATAAGAGGGCTTACGAGATGACCCCACAAATCAGCATGTACATAATCAAGTGTACCTTTGGTGGTATGAACAGATGCATTGAATTTTACCCTCTTGTGCTTACCAAAAACATAGTGCTCATAGAACTTCATCTTACCCACAGTGCAGCCATCCAGCAGGTCTCTCTTGATCAATTCTGCCATACCAAGTTCACTCATATGCCCAAGACGCATATGCCAGAGATTAGTTTTACTTGGTTCATCATTAGAAACAACAGCATCAGTGACGGAACCATGTAAAGTACTTCATCTAAAAACATATAACTTTATAGAATCCATATCACCTATCATATGAATGAGAGAGCCTTTTGATACCTTACACACTCCACCTGAACCGGCGTGTCTGTACACCTCAACATCAAGTGTGCTGAGGGACATGAGATTTCTGGCCATCCCTGGTATGTGTCTCACATCTTTTAGTGTGCGTATCATGCCATCATGCATCTTGATCTAAACGGAGCCAATGCCCACGATCTCACGTGGGTTGTTATCTCCCATACGCACAACATCTCCACTCTGCACAGAATTGTAAGAACTAAACCAATCTCTATTAGAGCATATATGAAACAAGCATGTAGAATCAAGTATCCATTCATCATGACCAGCAACACAACCAGCAAAAACAACAAGAACGTTTCCTGAATCAGAACCATCAGCAGCAGTGGAGACAACAGAGGCCTTACCATCACCATCGGATTTGTTTTTTGGGTTATACGTACCGTTTCTTTTCTCCTTATTCTGTAGCTTCCAACAATCCTCAATGACATGAGTATCTTTCTTACAATACCTGTAGAACTTATCCCTGCCTCTGGACTTCGAATAGCCTTTACTGTTCTTGCTCTTGTCTCGATTATTGTTGTTGTTGTAGGTTTTCTGCTCGGACCTGCCTCTAACCTGCAACACTTCATGGACTGGTGGGAGAGAGCTCTCTGACTGCCTTGCACGACGTGGAATGCCTCACCTAGATTATTGTCCGCTGTGTGATCAAGAAGAGGAATCAATCAGCCACCTCCTTGTGGAATGTGTATTCGCTAGGGAATTTTGGTTCATTTTGCTTCGGCAGGTCGGTCTCCAGGCTTTGTCTCCCCAACCTACTGATAATTCCTTCATGGACTGGTGGGAGAGAGCTAATAATGCTACTTCTGATATGGTGAAGCAAGGAGTTAATTCCCTAATTATTTTGGGGGCCTAGACTCTTTGGAAACATTGCAATCGCTGTGTCTTTGATGGAGCAGCTCTAAGTGTGGTTGGGGCTGTTGTAATGGCCAGTGAAGAACGTCGGTTGTGGACCAGTGCAGGGGCTCGAGGGCTCTCCCTCTTGACCGCCCATCTCCCGGGTGATTAGTTCCTGGGATCTCTGCGAGTCAACTTCAACCAGCCGAGCTACGTTTGTGCCTTGGCTGGTGTAGCTTGTGTCGTGTGTGTGTTGTGTTTGGGGTGTTTGTAAGTCTGGGTTCTTATACCCTCTTTTCTTCTTAATACAATGAGATGTAGATCTCCTGTGTTTTTTCAAAAAACAAATAAAAACCTGCAACACTTTGCCCTTGGAGGACGACACATCAGACTGAACCATACATTTTATCTTCTCCCTCGACTGGAGGGCCTCATATACTTCCGCAAGGGTTAGTTCATCACGGCTTAATAGTATGGTATCTCAGAAATTTGCAAACGAACTAGGCAGTGAGCATAACAATAGAAGAGCTAAATCTTCATCATCATATTTTACCTCCATCGACACTAGGTCGGCAACGATCTCCTTAAAGATCGATAAGTGGTTCATCACCGAACCACCTTCTTGCAGCTTGTGCGTGAACAACTTCATCTTCATGTGTATCTTACTGGTTAGATCCTTGGACATGCAGATCGATTTCAGCTTGAGCCAAAGTTCTGCGGCAGTTTTCTCCTACAGCACTTCTTGCAAAATATCATTATGTAGATGAAGTTGAATCAGAAACAGAGCCTTACGATCCTTCCGCTTCTCTTCAGCGGTCCATAACTTCTACCCTTTGCCTCCGAAACCATCCAACGCCTCATCAAGATCCGAAGATTGTGCCAGAATCGCCCGCATCTTGACTTGCCACAGCGTAAATCTCGTCTTGTAATCCAGCAGCGGTAGATCAAACTTCATCGATGCCATTGCGAAACCCTAATGTGAAACCAAGCTCTGGTACCACTTGTTAGAAATGATAGGCAATATAAACGATGAAGAATAGTAGATCAAACACAGGGGACATGAGATTTTAATGTGAAAAACCCTTCCAAGGAAGAAGGGAAAAAACCACGGGCACCAGCCAGCAAATCTTTACTATATCGGGTAAGGTTACAAACGTCGGGGATTTACAACTTTTCTTATCCCAAGACGACGGCTTACAGGAAGTATATATAGAGAGAAAACCCTAATAGGTGACGATCCATACCGCGGGGCGGTTCGCTTCGGCCCAAGCCTCCCGGCGATGGGCCTCGTTTTGCTCCAGTAGAAGTTATCATTTATCTTGTACATAACTGAATTTGGATCACAACTCAACAAAATGCGCGCGCGCGCGCGCACACACACACACACACACACACACACACACACACACACACACACACACATATATATATATATATATATATATATATATATGACAAAAGCGAGCTGAGCGCTAGCTAACAGCCACCTCTCATCGGGTCTTGGCTCTTTTGTTTGGCCAATAGGCCATGTTCCACTCTATTGGAGCACGCATGAGCTAATTGCATAAGTCGAAGTACTATTCTGTCTCTTCAAAATGTAAGTCATTTTGGCTGTTCTAAATTCATAGTTTTTATTATGTATCTAGACACGGTGTATATCTAGGTGTCTAGCAAAAACTATGTAATTACAAAAACCAAAATGACTAAAAATTTAGAACAAATGGAGTACTCTTAATTTTATCCAATATTTATGTTTTATTATTGTTTTTTTCTTATAAAGAAGCCAATATAAATCATGCTAAATAATTAATGTTTATACTTTGGTTCGAGGAAAAAAATTAATGTTTATACTTACATGCATCTTAGTTGAATATAACATGAATAGAACACTTGCAGAAAGCTCAACAAAATGTTGTACAATAGGAAGATGTTACTAGAGAAGATGCAAGCTCATGGAGAACATAGTGCAGATACATCAGACATGTATACATTCAGACAGTGGTCAAGCAGGAAGAAAACAGTAATGGAACTCTCAACTCTGTAACATTACCTCTGCACAGTCATATTCTTGCAATCTCTGGTCAACCTTCTCCACATCTCTGCAGCTTACGCAAAATTGTGTCGACTTTATTCCTGAAAGAATTATATTCACATTTCAGATTTATATTCAAAATTTAGATTAAATTATTATTTCAAACTTGATGAAAACAAGAAACAATAATACTTCAAACTTCTTATTGTTACGATCAAAGAAGAGCCGACTACAGCTTGCATATCTATATAATATTAGAACCCAAAGAAGAAATGTCCTCACGTATCTATATGCTCAGAAGCACCATTGAAGAAGCAAAGTTCAGATTTCGGCAAACTGAGCAGTCATCTCTAGATAATGAAAAAAGGGCCATCTCTACGACTCTACCTGGGCGCCGCGGAGGTCGGGTGCAGCGTCATCCAAGAGCTCCTTCCGAGTGAAGACCATGGCGAGGAAGATGTTGACAGCGTGAGCAAGCCGAGAGTCCTCCGTGATCGATGACCAAATGGAGGCCGTGATTGGACGCTAAAACGGAGAACACTTGTAATTGGATCAGATCCCAATAAACATAACCTGCAAAGCAGAGCAAAGCACACACAACTGCAGGCACGCATCCAATAAAGGACATTTGGTGTGCACATGAACGACTGATAATCTTTGAACGGGATCAAAGTTAGTTCGCAGCGAAGAGAAGGTGTGGCATACCTATTGGGCGCTCGTTTCTGGCTAGCGATTGGCACCCGGCGGCATGGAGCAGCAACAGCGCGAAGTAGCGAGCCAGCGACGGCAGGGCATGTTGTGGAGGTGGTGGTGTTTTCAGCGGCGTGGAGGCGGTGGCGCGTTCAGCGGCGGGGCGTCTAGGCGGCGTTGACGGCAGGGCAGGTCATGGAGGCGGTGGTGTTTCCGGAGGTGTGGTGCCGGTGCAGGCGCTGCATGCATGACGCTCCTGGTCACGACCTTGGCGTGGAGGCGTCCGACGGAGATGAGGCACAGCGATGTGAAGGAGCGACGGGCACGGCTCCTCGCAGATCTGCAAGGGGTGCTCGGAGCAGGGGCGGGGCGAGGTGCCTGTGCAGGTGCATGGAGCCTACCTCCGTGCTCCGGTCGACAGATAGACCTTGGTCAGCGCCGGAGGTGCTCGCTATTCCTGTCCCTCGACCTCGGCCTCCACGTCCGTCATGGACGTCGGGGCTCGGGGGTGCTGCCGCTGCTAGATGAGGCCGCCTTCGCGGTCGCGTCGCTCCCCATCGCAGTCGCCGAGACCCCCGTGCAGGTGCGGGCGTGCGCCCGTGCCCTCGCGCGCGCGAGAGAGATGGAGAGCGAGGACGTCGAGGAGCGACGCACGGAGCCACTGAGAAGGCTAGACGGGGGTTCCCCAGCTCTACGCAGCCACCGCCGGCGCACCCAGATGCGGGCGGGCGCGGGCGACGATGGTGCGCGTGCAGTGGCGGCGCAGCCTGCTGCGGGCGGGCGCGGGCGGTGGCGGCGCGGCCTGTTGAGGGCGGGCACGGGGGCAGGGTGGGCACGATGGGGGTGTGGCAGCGGCACGGCCTGAATCACGGGAGCGAGCGGGATTTCGCGAAGGGGAGCACACGCGTGGGGGAGGGGGAGCGAGCGAGCGTGCGAAGAGAATTGGGCTCGTGTGCAGTCGGTCCCACATGCCAGCGCCTTTCATCGGAGTCGCGGGAGGGTATCGCACGGACGAGAGTCAAGAGTGACCCAAAAAAAAGTCGCACCAAAAAATTGTCTTACTTTAGTTCTTTTTAGCTGTAGGATGTATCTTCTTATGTGTGAATAAATACATAGATAGATGTACAAAGACTTCCTTCTGGCATGCAGCTTGGGTCCAAGGTCGACGGCCTAAGGATATTACCCCTGCTGTTTTTGCCATCACGAGAGGAATAAAAACAGAAAAGTCAAGGAAACAATTGCTCACCAGACATGGATAAACGACATCAATCTTCATGCAGTAATTACAGTTGTCCATCTTCAACAAATATGTTGAGCTCTGGTCCGTTATTCACACAATAATTCTATTTCAAGGAATAGAGGATAAATCACGAGGCTCACTGAGTCAGGGAATATTCATCAGTATTGGCATATCATGCACAATTCATTGGGACCACTAGTTTCATCCTTACCCGAAACCGCTAATTTGGAAGCCTTGAGGTCCACCAAAATACAATTTTTTTTTGTGTGGCTCATCATACGCAATCATGTTTGGATGCCAGATCAACTAGAGATCCATTGTTGGCCAAGAAATGCTTCATACCCCATTTGTTGGCATGACACGGAGACAGCGCACCACATTCTTTGGAATGTTATTATTCGAGGTGCATCTAGAGTTGCATCACCATCTGGGTAACCCTGCCTCAGCTTGAGCGGCGTCAAGGATTAGTGGATGACAGTTGGGTCTTTTCCTAGGGTCCCACAAAAGGGTCTCTATTCCCTTTTGCTTCTAGTAATTTGAGAGATTTGGAAAGAGAAGAATTCACGCACATTTCAGCCAAAAGTATCGTTAGCGCTGGACCTCGTCCAAAAGATAAAAGAAGAGATGCGGACTTGGGGTTTGGCTAGTGCAAAGTTTTTGACCATGTTGATTGTTGTCACCTTGTTTCCCTTCCTGTGTATAGTGTGTTGTCTCTATGTTTTAGTTTTTGTCCAGGTAAGTGGCCTCCTAGCACTACTACAGGATTGATTAACCGCGACGGTGTCCCGGAGGCCTCCGTGGCGGGCTCAATTTTTTCCCGTCGCGGTAAATCCCATGATTTACCGTAGCGGACATTTTTTATTTATCGCGGCGGGCACTTTTGCCCGCCGCGGTAAATCGATTTACCGTGGTGGGTTAAGACGCCCGCCACGGTAAATCGATTTACCGCGGCGGGAACAGTATAAGGCCCGCCACGGTAAATTCGGCCCAGCTCAGAGCCCAGGTGAAAGCCCATATATGTTTTCCTATCGGGCTAGTATATAAAGCAGACTTAGGTCATCTCCACTCCGACTCCCACTCTGCTCCCTCCACTCACCCACAGCACTCGCCCGACTCCCTTCACTCTCCAGACGGCGGCGCTCCTCTCCCCTCTCCCTCCACTCTCCAGACGGCGGCGGGCCTCCACCGATGGCGCCTCCCCCGCTCCCCTCCCCTCCCCTCCCTCATGAAGCAGACGGCGGCGCTGCGGCGCCTCCACCAGATCCGGCTCCACCAGAGCGGTGGCGCGGCGGCGGCCATTCCCCATCCTCTGTGTCGCGCCTCCCCCAACTCAGGTAGGTTGCCCTCGCTCCTCATCTCCCTCTCTTCCACTCCCTCACTCTCTCCCCTGTATATGCATTCAGGTCCGGTCCAGGAGCGCCGCTGCCTTCCCTTGGGCCGCCCAGATCCGGTGCAAGGATATCCCGGCCACCACGGCGGCTGGTCCAGGCAGGTCCACGAGCTCTGGCGGCGCGAGGAGGCGGAGGCCGGCGAGATCCATACGCACGAGGACGACGACCGCGAGCGGGTCTGCGAGCTCCATCGGCACGAGGAGGCGGAGGCCGGCGAGATCCACACACAAGGACGACGACAGCGAGCGCGTCCGCAGCAGATCCGATGCACCTGGCAGCGGGCTCGATTGGGCCTGGCGATGGGCTCAATTGGGCTCGCTAGGGTTTTTTGTTTTTTTCCAAACCATTAACCGCGGCGGGCATCCCACGGTTAATCGATTAACCGTGGCGGGCAAGTTGGCCCGCTGCGGTAAAGCCATGATTTCCCGTGGCCTTTGAACCACGGCGGACAGCTTTGCCCGCCGCGGAAAACCGATTTCGCCCGCTGCGTAAAATCATTACAGTAGTAGTGTAGGACCGCTCACTTGTATTTTCCTGCTACATTAATATACAAAAAATGACAGAATAGCATGTACATGGAGTGGTTCGCGTGCTTCCTGTTAGTACAGTCGTGCAGCTGGTAGCCCCATGCCATTGAGCTAGCTACCCTGTGCTTCATGCTGTACACTGCCAAGAAGTTTGTATGCGATTGAACTCTCGAGGTTCGACAGGTCTAAAAAAAAGTAGGAACTAACAGAACCAATTTTATACCTAAAAGCCTGCCACACGTTGTGCATATGTTTGTTTTGATTGTTTTGATGAGAGATAGGCAACGGTGGAATCTAGTTTTCATTTGGACAATGGATTGAGAATAAGCAACCCAGTGAAAAGGGGCCCTTTAAAAGAATGACTAGTGTTTATTCTTAAGCCCCAGAGATTCACAGCGTAACAAGCATCTACTTTGTACTGGTGAACACACTTGGCTCCTTGTCCTTCGCTGCTTCGCTTAAACACACCTGATCTTCCGCTCTCGCCATGAACTGAGGTGCGAGCACGAATGCTATCCTTCAGTTCGGCACAATGTGAGCCTATACATTTCAGAACCTCAGATTACTGCCGAGGGGGCTTGTCCAAATTTGGTGCCACTGCTTCCTTCTATGTAACTTCCATCTGACAGAGTAGTAATGCATGCGCTCCTGTTACTTGCTACGCCCATACACAAAATTTCCATAGCGAGATCACTTGGGCGGACAGAAACACCGGCTTTTTGCTCCGTTCCCTGCTGTTTTACACGCAGGCTAGAGAGACTGATAGAAACAGTTCTGAAGAGGTACAATCTGATTCCACGCACTTACTACTCATATGAATGAGTCACCAACTAACCATGCATTGAAATACAGTCAGGCAGTAAATGTTAAATCAATTCCGGTCCAAGCAGACATGTCTGAAGGCCCTGCAAGCATAACTGGTGCCTTATCAGGTCAGGTTCGTTGGGCTATGTTTTCTAAACAATATGAAAATTAAGTCCCGGCTAACCGAAGGTGATCAATGAACATCCATGTTGACTAGAGGTCTAACGTTTTTGTCTTTTTATGAAACCTTTCTTTCATAAAAAGAACAGTTGGCTGGTTTGGGACGAACATAATTAAATCCACTAAACTTTCAACATAGTTGATGTAACACCCTAAAATTTGCATGTTTTCAAAATAGGCTAAAATGATTTAATTATGTATTTTTGTGAGCATGCAAATTTAGAAAAAAAAAACTTTGTTAAAATTAAAATCAAATATAAGGTCTAACTACATGTTTGTGCATACATGCTGCTGCATATTTATTTGTGATGGTTGGGTTTGATCAAAATTTCAAAAGGATTTAAATTTGAATTTGAAAATAAAATTAAAAAAAGGAATTCTTCCTCTCCTTCTCCTTTTTGGCCCAGCTCCCCTTCCGCAGCAGCCGGCCCACTTCTTTTCCCTTCCTTCCCCGCTTCCCTCTCTCCCGCGCGGCCCACTGGCTTTTCTTCCCGTGGCCTAGCAGCTGTTCCTCTCCTCCTTCGCCTTGTGCAGCCCAACCAGGCCCAAGCCGGCCCAGCCAGCAGCGTCGCCGCACCGCTTTTGATCTCTCCTACCGTGTCCCATTGCCAGCCGGACCCCATCTGTCAGCGCGTCATCTTCCAGCTCCGTCCGCACTGAACTCTCTCCGCCGTCGCGTCGTGAATCCGCTGCCGCCACGATTCCGCCTTGCCGTGCGCCCCACGTCTCCCCAGCCTTAAATACCGGCTCCCCGCACCGTGCCGCCTCCATCCCAAGCCTCGGAGCAAGCTCCTATCTCGCCGAGTCGCCGCGCCGAGCTGCAACCCTAGCGCCGCCGTCCGCCGCTGCCCCGCCGAGCACCGCGCCGCCTCCGTCCGCTCCGCGCCTCGGTAAGATGACTAGTTGAGTTCGCCGCCTTCTTCTCTTCCTCCCGGTGCTTTTCTCACTTCGACTCGAGGCCCATAGGCCGTGTTTCCCGTGCTCCGCTCGTCGCCGTCAATGGCGTCGCCGCCAAGCTAGTCGTCGGCCACGCAGGTCCGCTCTCTCTCTCTCTCTCTCTCTCTCTCTCTCTCTCTCTCTCTCTCTCTCTCTCTCTCTCTCTCTGATTTATTCCTAGCCGTCCAACTCAGATCCAACGGTCTAGATCTTACCATACCCCTTCGTCTAGTTTATTTGCTAAAGAGCCCCTGCTATTTTTTATGTATAACCCGCAGTCCATAGCATAATTTCAGAATATGTTTTCTTATTCAGAAAGTGTAGTTTCTTTCTAGTAGATTTAAAATACGTTTTCACCTATTTATAGTTTTGTCAATATTTTCTTTAGGCCATAACTTTTTTGTTTTAACTCGGATTTGATCCGTTCAAGTTGCGTTAGATTCGTAATTGAGTAATCTACATGTTCATTCTACTGTTAAACATGTTTTCAACTTTTGGAATTCGAGGTTAGATTTAATCTATTATTTTATTAAAGGAAATCTTATTTAATTCATAACTTCTTCGTTATAGCTCCGATTAGAGTGGTTTTCACGTCTGTGTGTTCGTAGCAACGTGTAGAACATCGTTAAAACCTTTTTACTTATTGTTTATTATGTTTGGTGTACTGTTCTAATTTAGTTCTATTATTTGCTTCGTGTATGATTGCATGGATGCTTGTGTGGTGTTCTATGATCATGTCCAGTCGGTGAGCTATACGTGGTGAATTCAGAAGCAATTCATTAAGGGTTTGGACTAGAAGAAGGATCTAAGTTTAAGACAAGTATAGCATGGGATCTTCTTTGTTGTCATATTCACCTTATTATCATTTTAATCATATGCATGTGTCTACCTTGGCCACCGTAGTAATTTTCCTAGCTATTTGATATCCTAGATTCCTTGTTACCTATGGGGTATTGCATTGGGCAGTATGATGCTAGTGCTCAAACCAAAGCCATGATCTTGTAACTTGACTAATGGTATATGCAATAAATACTAAAAGATGCTTTTTAGCAACATGGAACAAGGGGGCTAGAGCATTGGGCTATTTTATGGTGCTCTAGATTCCTCTCCCTAAGGACTTATCTATAAGCGAATATCCGGGACTTACAATACAACTGTGAGGGCTACATGGCTCTGGCTTTAGCTCAGTATGAGGACCTTTTCTAGCTTGTTAGTTGTTACCTTTATTGACGTAAGAATGGCTTGACGAATCGGGTATAGTGCGGCCTCTATCCCCTTGTGTACAGGCTACGCATCATTGTGCCATCAGGAAGGGGGGCTCTACATCTGTTTGCCGAGTGAATCTAATGGCCCTAACTTGTTAGACAAACCTTTGAAAGGCTTCATAGTGAACCCTACCGACCTTCCTTAGTAGTGGGTCAAGAGGTTGGCTGCCTCAGGCGAAAGGGTAAATCACGACTCACAGTGAAAGTGTATAACCTCTACAGAGTATAAAACTAGTATATCAGCCGTGCTCACGGTCATGAGCGGCCTTGGACCCTTATGGAATAGATGATGAACACTGATGATACTGATGAGAAAGATACTCATTAATGGTTAATTATTTATGCTATTTATTATTCATGTTTACCTGATCATGTGTTTATGTGGGCTCGTGGATAAACTTGTTGCCACCCAACTCCTAAAATCATGACTCATTAAAAGCTAATCGCAATTAAACTAGTGTTAGCCTTTTGAGCCTCATGAACCCCATGCTATATTTGTTGAGTATGACATGTACTTACGCTTGCTTTATTTTTCAATACTTTGAATAAAAATCCTGGATGGATACCAAATTGCTAGAGTTTGGAGGAAATAGGTGTCGGTGTTTCGAGTAAGCACCAACTAGTAAATTTATATTTGTTGCGCGTTAGGCCTGGATGGTATGCTAAAGACACAAGGTTTAGACTGGTTCGGGCAGAATGTCCCTACGTCCAGTTTGCTGCTGTTGCTTGTATTATTAGCACTGAAAGGTTCGTAGTAGGAGGTACAAACGGTCGAGAGAGGGACATGTCCCAAGTCTTTGATGGAAAGGTCGAAAGGATGCCAAGAACTTGGCTGCTGCATAGCTATGTGTTATGTGATGCGTTGTGTGTTGAATTGATCTATCCCCTTAGTTGGTTGCCCTGCCCTCCCTTTTATAGATCATGGGGGAGCAGGGACTACAGATGAGAGAAAGAGGAAAAACTAGAAGCAGAGAAGGTCCTTCGAAGGTGCCGGGTCTTTCTTCTTCTTTGAGCCTGCCCTGCTGACATGGTAGACGGTGCCAAGGATGGCACGTTTGTTGATCTTGATAGGACCGTGCTCTGGCTTTGCTCAGCAAGTGGTCACGTCCCATCCCACTCCGACGAGCGGCGCGGCACACCAGGGTGCCGAGCCGTGACCCTATGGGGAGCAGACGGCATAGAGGCCCCACGTTCCTTACTATAGATGACATGAGTTTCCTTCTTGAACCGTAGCAGTTGTCGTATGTTTCTGTCAGGATTCATGTCCGAGGGCAAATGCGGGCGCCCATAACACTATAGGACAAATGTCGGTGCCCACAATATTGTTTGGGCTCTGACATGCCTGGAAGGGCTTAAAGCGCCTGTCTAGTCATATCATGATGGAACTTCCCTGCAGGCGTGCAGGGTATGGTCCTCGATATTACGGTTGACTTGAGTGCCACGCCTTATCTGCACACGTATTTATGAAGGAGTAGTGCATAGACATCGGGCGAGGCAGAGCCAGCCCTAGACATCGGGCGAGGCGGAGCCTGGCCCTTGGATGTCAGTTGAGGCAGAGCTAGCCCTCAGGCGTCGGGTGAGGTAGAGCCCGACCCTCAGATGTCGGGCGAGGCAGAGCCAGCCCTAGACGTCGGGCGACGCAGAGCCAGCCCTCAGACGTCGGGCAAGGTGGAGCTATCCCGGAACGTTGGGTGAGGCGGAGCCTAGCCCGAAGATGTCAAGCCAGGCAAAGTCTGCCCTGGACATCGAGCGAAGCAGAGTCTGCCCCCAGACATCAGGCGAGACGGAGTCCAGCCCTTGGGGGTCGGGCGAGGTGGAGCCAGCCCTCAGGGGTCGGGTGAGGCGGAGCCAATCTTCAGTCATTTGGGCTAGAGTTCATCCAACATAGATGAGATGGTGCCAGCCGCCTTTGCTGAGAAGGGGCCGCTTCCACCGAAGGAGGAGGCGCACTGGAGGGTGCTGCGCAGCATCAGCTTTGTCGTCGTCTGCGAGGCCTTTGTCGGGATGGAGCCGTACGTAAGCCTCTTTTGACAAATCTTCTCTAGGTGAGCCTTGTCGATGGAGAAGCCGCTGAGGACTGCGTCGATGGGGGGTTTCGCCCTTGCAGTCGCTCAGATCGGCCAGTTCATGAAGTTTGATGAGATGACAGAGACATCCATCAACCATGGCGGCCATACTTCGACGGGCAGCACCCCCCGTCTAGGTGCCATTGTTAGGGTTGCAGCTGATCACGATGGCGTAGTCCCTGGATACCCCAGTGAAGACACCTTGGTCACTGACATGGTGCTCGATGTTGTAGATGATGGCACCCTCAGGGATCCCGTGGAGCGGTAGGGCGTTTCCGATGGAGAGCATGGCGTGGTGGCCGTAGTAGTATTTAGAGTAAAACTGGTCAGCAAATGTAATCGTTTAAGTTGTGGGGGAGCCCCCGTATGAACAGTTTTTTGTATTCATGAATACATCAGTCCCTTTTTGTGATGAAATCACTTTGTAAGCGATGAATTTGTGCAAAAATGAACAAGTTCTTAAATTTTATTACGGCAAACAGCTTTTCAACTCTTCTCCCTCTTTTTGTAAAAGAGGTTTAGTGCCTTTCGACCCTTCCCGTAGTTAAGGTCGCAAAAAGCTTGGAGTGTGGGCGAGCCAATTCTGATCACGCTGGTGAGCAAGGAGACTGTAGCCGCTGGGGCATGGGTTTCCCATAGTCCTACCAGTTATACTCAGAGCTTGTTCCTGAAATCCTAGCCCTTAGGACTTACTATGAGAAAAGATGGAAAACATAGAGAATGTTTGTAAGATAAACATACTCATACTAGCCCCTGAGTGAGGTCCAATCCCTCACACTTGTAGGGGTTGGATGTCACAAAAGATCGAGGATTTTGATGACAAAACTGATAAGAGAAAGTATGCATTTATTTAGGGGTAAAAATGACATAGCTGCTCGATGTTCTAGGCATTGGTGAAGACCTCACCATCGATGGTTTTTAGCTTGTAGGTGCCTGGCCGGAGTACTTCTACGACGATGTATGGCCCCTCCTAGGGCGGGAAGAGCTTGTGGTGGTCCTTGTTGCTCTGGACGAGACGAAGGACTAGGTCCCTGATGTTGAAGGCTTAGCCACACACCCATCGGCTGTGGTACCGTCGTAACGTCTGTTGGTACTTGGCCGAGCGGAGCAGGGCGACATCACATGCTTTGTCTAGCTGGTCCATGGCATCTTCGTGTGATGCTTCGGCTCCCTATTCATCATAAGCTCTGATCCTTGGCGCCCCATGAAGAAAGGCATGTGGCCAGTGGCTCGACTAGGGGTTGGCCTTAGGCTCCAGAGCATCGCGGGGAGCTTAGCGACCCACCGTGCGCTGAACTTGTTCAACCGGTTAAAGATCCTAGGCTTGAGGCCCTATAGAACCATGTCGTTTGCGCGCTCCACCTACCCGTTTGTTTGGGGGTGTGCGATGGTGGCCCAATTGACCCGGATGTTGTATTTATCGCAGAATCGAAGGAACTTTTTTCTGGTGAATTGCGTGCCGTTGTCCGTGGTGATGGAGTTCAGGACTCCAAAGCAATGGATGATGTCGAGGAAGAACACCACGGCTTGCTCAAAGTTGATCGCGGAGATTGGCCAAGCTTCTATCCACTTTGTAAACTTGTCTATGGTGACAAGCAAGTGGGTATAGCCCCCGGGCGCCTTCTTTATAGGTTGAATCAGATCAAGCCCCTGGACCAAGAAGGGCCACATGATGGGAATCATCTGGAGCGCCTGGGCCAGGAGGTGAGTTTGCCGAGCGTAGTACTGACACCCTTCGCAGGTGCGCATGATCTGCTCGGTGTTGGCTACTGTAGTGGCCCAGTAGAAGCCCTGTCGGAATGCATTTCCAACCAAGGTTCTAGGCTTGGTGTGGTGACCACAGACCCCACCATGGATATCGCTCGGTAGATGCTTCCCCTGTTCGATGGGGATGCGGCGCTATAGGATCCAGGTGTGGCTCCGCTTGTAGAGTTCGCCTTCCATAAGAACAAAGGACTTGGTGCGACATGCGAGCCACCAAGCTTCCGTCTTGTCCATCGACATCATGTCATGGAGGAGGTAGTCAAGGTAGAGAATTCTCTAGTCGATTAGAGGGTCGGGCTCTGCTACTGGATCTTGTTCAATCTCCATGACCTCAGGCCCAGACAAAGCCGTTAGTTGGTTAGCCCCCGAGGCTGGATCGGGTGGGCCATTGTGGGCTTTCTCCAACCCATCGTAGCGCACCGAGGGCTTGTGTTGGTCGCTAGCGAAGACACCCATTGGCACCGGCTCTCGGCCGGATGCTGCCTTCGCAAAGCGCATCGGCCGCCTCGTTGAGGCACCTCAGGATGTGATTGAGCTCGAGGCCATCGAATTTGTCCTCCAGCCATCAGACTTCTTGGTAGTATGGCACCATCTTGGCATCATGATAGCTTTACTCCTTCATGACTTGGTCGACGGCCAGCTAGGAGTCACCCCAGATGTCGAAGCGTTGGATGCCCAACTCGATGGCGATGCGTAGGCCATTGATGAGTGCTTCATACTCAGCCACATTATTGGATGAGGGGAAATGGAGACAAACCATGTACCTCATGCGTACCTCGAGGGGTGATACAAAGACCAGCCCTACGCCAGTGCCCTTCTTCATCAACGATCCATCAAAGTACATCATCCAGTACTATTGGTCGACGACCGCCGGTGGCATTTGGACCTCGGTCCATTCCGCGATGAAGTCCGCCAACACTTGGGACTTGATCGTTGTTCGGGAGGCATACATAATGCCCTGATCCATCAACTCGAGTGCCCATTTTGCGGTTCTTCCCATGGTGTCCTGGCTTTGGGCAACCTCACCGAGGGGGAACGACGTCATGACCGTCACTGGGTGTGACTCGAAGTAGTGGCGTAGCTTCCTTTTGGTGATGAGGACCACATACAGGAGCTTCTGGATTTGGGAGTAGCAGGTCTTAGAGTCGGATAGTACCTTGCTGATGAAGTACATAGGGCGCTACACCTTGAAGGCGTGCCCCTCTTCTTCCCACTCCACTACCAGGGCGACGCTGACCACTTGTGTGGTGGCTACGATGTAAAGCAGGAGGGATTCTCCATTGGTTGGAGGAACCAAAATCAGGGCCTTTGCCAGAAGCAGTTTGACCGTGTCAAGTGCCTCCTAGGCCTTGGATGTCCATTTGAAGTGGTCGGCTTTCTTCAAGAGACGATAAAGGGGGAGACCTTGTTCGCCGAGGCGTGAGATGAATCAGCTGAGTGCGGCGAGCCACCCTATAACTCGCTGAAGCCCCTTTATGTTCTGAATCAGGCCCATCCCTGTGATGGCTGAGATCTTCTCTGGGTTGGCTTCGATGCCACACTCGGAGACGATGAAACCAAGTAGCATACCACTTGAGACCCCAAAAACACACTTCTCGGGATTGAGTTTGATGCCATTCGCTCAGACCTTAGCAAAGGTCTGCTCAAGATCGGCAACGAGGTGGTCAGCTTATGTGGACTTAACCACGATGTCATTGACGTAGGCCTCAAAAGTCCACCCGATGAGGTTCCCAAAACACTTGAGCATACAACACTGGTACGTAGCCCCAGCGTTCTTCAGACCGAATGGCATTGAGACATAGTAGAACGATCCAAAGGGGGTGATGAAAGATGTCATGAGCTAGTCGGACTCTTTCATCGCAATTTGATGGTACTCGGAGTACGCATCAAGGAAGTAGAAGGTTTCGCACCCCAAGGTAGAGCCGACTATTTTGTCTATGCACGGAAAAGGAAACATATCCTTTGGGCATGCCTTATTGAGACCCATATAATCAACACACATCCTCCATTTGCCACTCTTCTTTCATATGAGAATGGGATTGGCTAACCACTCTGGGTGGTATACTTCCTTGATGAACCTGGTTGCCGAAAGTTTTGCTACCTCTTCGCCGATGGTCCTGCTTTTCTCCTCATCGAAGCGACGTAGGCGTTGCTTCACTAGCTTAGAGCCTTGGTGGATCTTCAAGGTATGCTCGATGACTTCCCTCGGAATGCCTAGCATATCCGAGAGTTTCCACGCAAAGATGTCTTTGTTGCCGTGGAGGAAGTCGACGAGCGCACTTTCCTATTTGGAGGAAAGCGTGGTACCAATGCGTGCTATTTTGCCCTCGGAGCTGTCGGGGTCTATGAGGACTTCCTTAGAGCTTTCTACTAGCTCAAAGGACCCTGGTTGACTTCTTGGTGTCGGGCGCTTCTTCGGTGACCTCCCTCTTAATGGCGGCGAGCTCTCCAAAGGCGACGATTGTTGCGGCATGGCCGCAACACTCGACCTCGCACTCATAGGTGCGTTGGAAGGAGGTGCCAACGGTGATGACCCCACGGGGGCCCAGTATTTTTAGCTTGAGGTATGTATAGTTGGGGACGGCCATGAACTTCACGTAGCATGGACGTCCTAGGATGGTGTGGAAGGTTCTAGGGAACCCAACCACCTCGTAGGTGAGGGTTTCAGTCCTATCATTGAACTAATCCCCAAAGGTAATGGGCAGATTGATCTGCCCAAGTGGCATGGCCTGCTTCCCGGGCATGATGGCGTGGAAAGGTGCTCGGGTTGGGTAGAGGCATGTCCGATCGATGCCCATTTCGTTGAGCGTCTTGGCATACATGATGTTGAGGCTGCTACCTCCATCCATCAGTACTTTGGTGAGCCACTTCGGGCCGACGATTGGGTTAACCAAGAGCGGATATCTCCCTAGATGCGGGATGCTCTCCAGATGGTCAGTCTGATTGAAGGTTATGGAAGACTCTAACCATCGGAGGAAGGCAGGCGTGGCCGGTTCGGTCGTATAGACCTCACGGCGCGTGACCTTCTTGCGGCGTTTGGAGTCATTCGCTATGGGGGTAGGGTCCTTTCCTTGCTCCCCTTTGTTGGAACCTTCGAACAAGAACCACCGCATGAGGTTGTAGTCCTTGAGCAGATGCTTAACCGGGAAGGCATGGTTTGGGCACGACCCCTCGAGTAATTTTTCGAAGTGGTTCGGAGTGCCCTCCGCAGGCTTCCAACCACCCTTGCGGTCAGCAGCGGCCATGAGCGAGTCCTCGCGCCATTGCTTCTTGTTCTTCCTTTTGGCAGAACGATTGGAGGTGCCTTTGCCGGCACCCTCGTCCCACCTTGCCTTGCCCTCAAGATGATCGAAGATTGCTCTGACCGCTTCTTCTCCTGAGCCATGACTGGTGGTGATGTCCAGGAGTTCCTTAGTGGTTTGCGGGCCCTTGCATCCTAGCTTATGAACTAGAGACTCGTAGGTAGTCCTAGACAGGAAAGCTCCTATGACGTCATCATCGGCGATGTTAGGTAGCTTGTTGCACTGCCAGGGAGAAGCGCTGGATGTACCCGCGGAGGGTCTCATCCGGCCTTCTGACGGTAGTTTTTGAGGTCCCATGGGTTCCCAGGGCGCTTGTGTGTGCCCTAGAAGTTTCCCACAAAGATCTCCCTTAGATTCGCCCAACTCTGGATTGCGTTGGATGGCAGGTGTTCCAACCATGCTCGTGCTGAATCGGCTAAGAGCAGTGGAAGGTTGCGGATAATGAAGTCGTCATTATCCGCACCACAGGCTTGGCAGGCAAGCCGATAGTCTTCGAGCTAAAGTCCGGGGTTTGTTTCCCCAGAGTACTTCAAGATATTGGTAGGTGGTCGGTACCTTGGTGGAAAAGCAACGTTGAGGATGTGCCAGCCGAAGGCCTGAGGGCCCGGCAGGCCGGGGCTCGGGCTCTGGTCCTCGCCACTATTGTAGCATCTGTCGTGATGAGGATGATAGCCGCAGTGGGCTCCTTCTCTCAGGTCGCCGTAGGTTCGTCTGCAGGCGTCGAGGGTGATGTGTGCGTCGCTGTTGCGGCCGAGACATTGATGTACCTGGGACCAGCGGTGCGCTACCTACCACCCTGCGATGCCTAGTGGACCAACACATCCCTACTGGGCTACTCAGAGAGTGTGCATTGGCTAGCGTCGAGCTTGCGTCGCCGAGACAATGAGCTCTCTGCCTACTAAGCCACCGCACACTCGTGTAGCGTGCGAATCTCATGGTGGGCCCGACGATCCTTGGTCGTTGTGGCCTCTAGAAGGCCATGGAGCAAGGCCATTGTGGCGGCGATGTTCTGGCTTGCCCGGGCAAAGCGAGGAAGGGTTTCATCATTTGCGATGATCCTCTAGTTCACGTCGCGGGCCATGGCACGTGTGCGCCCATCGTCTCCGTAGCGCCCGATCTCCCAATCAAGCTCCGTGCATTCCTGTTCGAGTTGGAGCCACGCTTCCTCGATCTCCCGCTATTGGGCTTTCAGCTGCTCCACCCTGATGTGAGGTGGGGCCATTGTCTCCCCTTCGGTTTCATCGCCGAGGTTGTCTGCCGGGGTAGCCTCCTCCGTGGGGACGCTTTCAACGTATCCTTCGAGGGTACCCATCATGAAGCATTCCCAGAAGGGGTGATGGCTCCCCCTGCTAGAGTCAGAGCTAGAGGATGACCCTAGCTCCCCCTGTGAGGAGGTTGTGGAGGGATTCCATGATGTGTTCGATCAACCCCACAAACTCGTTGTTCATGGAGAATGGGATCATGCGATGTGCCACAAAGTGGCTAGCGGTTGCTGTGGCATTGTAGAGTCTGAATGGAAGCACCATCGGGGCACTCCATGTGGAGTGTTCTAAAGAGAGGGTGATGCGGCGCGGGTCCTCCCTAGATAGCTGGGGTCCAACGGAGACATGGGGCTAGAGCTCAAGCCTCCCGTAGTTGAAGCCGATGGAGGGGAGAGATTGGATGGTGTTGTGAGCCAACGCCAACTCTCCTCCCACCCTGACGATGAAGTCCAGGTCACCGAAGCGCACGTGTGTGCCTAGGACCCAGCTGATTCTGTGGCTAGCCATCCATGGCCTGATGTTAATGTTGAAACGGGCAAAGGTCCCCTACCTGGCGCGCCAACTGTCGGTGTTTCGAGTAAGCACCAACTAATAAATTTATATTTATTGCACATTAGGCCCAGATGGTATGCTAAAGACACAAGATTTAGACTGGTTCGGGCAGAATGTCCCTACGTCCAATTTGCTGCCTGCTACTTGTATTATTAGCACCGAAAGGTTCATAGTAGGGGTATAAATGGTCGAGAGAGGGATAGGTCCCAAGTCTCTGATGGAAAGGTCGAAAGGATGCTAAGAGCTGGGCTGTTGCTCAGCTGTGTGTTATGTGATGCGTTGTGTGTTGAATTGATCCGTCCCCTTAGTGGGGTGTCCCTGCCCTCCCTTTTATAGATCAAGGGGGAGCAAGGATTACAGATGAGAGAAAGAGGAAAAACTAGAAGCAGAGAAGGTGCTTCGAAGGTGCCGGGTCTTCCTTCACCTTTGAGTCTGCCTTGCTGACATGGCAGACTGGTGCCAGAGATGGCACGTTCAGTTGATCCTGATAGGACCGTGCTCTGCTTCGCTCGACAAGTGGTCACGTCCCATCCTACTCCGCGCGGGCGGCGCGGCGCACCAGGGTGCCGAGTCGCGGCCCTATGGGGAGAAGACGGCGTAGATGCCCCACATTCCTTTCTAGTAGATGACATGAGTTTCCTTCTCGGACCGTAGCGGTTGTCGTATGTTTCCATCAGGATTCGTGTCCGAGGGCAAATGCCGGCGCCCATAACACTTTAAGACAAATGTCGGCGCCCACAATACTATTTAGGGCTCTGACATGCCTAGAAGGGCTTAAAGTGCCTGTCTGGTCATATCCTGATGGAACTTTCCTGCAAGCGTGCAGGGTATGGTCCTCGATATTGCGGTTGACTTGAGTGCCCCGCCTTATCTGCACGCATATTTATGAAGGAGTAGTGCATAGACGTCGGGCGAGGTGGAGCCAGCCCTGGATGTCGGGTGAGGCGGAGCCAGCCCTCAGACATTGGGCGAGGCGGAGCCCGGTCCTTGGACGTTGGGTGAGGCGGAGTCTGCCCTGGACGTTGAGCGAAGTGAAGTCTGCCCCTAGATGTCGGGCGAGACGGAGTCCAGCCCTTAGGGGTCGGGCGAGGCGGAGCCAGCCCTCAGGGTCGGGCGAGGCGGAGTCAATCTTCAGTCGTTTGCGCAAGAAGTGTAGCTGCGTTCTTGTCTGTTCGGAACCATTAACGTTTGACGGTCATTGACTCCTCCTCTTTGGGTACCCCAGTATTAGGTCCCCGACAATAGGCTTGTGATCAACCAGTCAGTTGTTCCTGTAGAGTTGGAGTCTTCACCCGAAGATCGGAGTTGTCTTTCCGTTGTTTGCTATCTAAGGTTATGTCCTTTATACTAAGTATATTATATATTAAGCATTATCTATTGATATTATATTTATTTATAGCTATATGTGAGATTTGACTTCCTAGGCTCACGTATGGTGTGTATCTAGTTTTGTCCTTAAAACCGGTGCTACAGTTAACAATAAGGAAACTATGCAACACAATTATTCAACGTAATCAGTCCAGCTAGATTATGCGCTTACAACTACGTACGCTACATGGAGTGTACCATGCACTCAGACAAAGAAGTGCATGTGAGTAAATTCTCAATCACTTTGCTCAGTTCAGTTTCAGGTTAAGACATGATGCAAGTTGGTCATTCTACCAAATTAGATCTAGCAAAACAGACACGCACGGCAGGTTACAAGATATGCATAAACTCTGCCTCCGACTTCCCGGTTGTAGACGAAGCCATGTGGTTTTCCATTGCGACATTAGTTTTCTCTGTAGGAGCATCCCCATCCCCACACGCTCCATGCCTAACCCTCCTCTGTAACAAGATCAATCCTGGTGTCTCCTGAGCCTACTACAGACAAAGAGCGGAGGAGTGCCTCTAGGAAAATATTGAATTAAACATTCATTCATCTATCTTGAACCAAAAGAATGAAGCTGAAGCAAGAGCTCATGCTCAGGATGCCTGGTATGGTGTTTATTTATTTATTCTCCCTGATTGCTCTTTTATGGACCCTCAGTACGCCCAAGAAAAGACAACACAATAATATTACATTGATGTAAATGTTTGGTTCCATTTCTGTGTAGTACTTGAACTCAATTAACACCTTTAGTTGGGCTCCCGATGAGGTCACCCACCTGTCCCTGAATCCCATTGCGAAAACATGCATGCTTTTATCATTTTTCTTGCAGCCCAGCCCAGTTAGAAGTTGAGGCGACTATGAAGGTGGTCATGTTTCCATGTCCTCTTTTTATTAAAATTAACCAACTAGAACCATTAAGTTGGTGGCAATAAAAAACTATTACGGCCTTACTCTTGTTTTACATTGTGTCCTGCAAATATTAGCAAGTTTTAGGAATCATAACTGCTTATATCAGCTTGTGGAATGTGCGACATGGGAAGGAAACTGTGAAAAATTGAGAAAAACATGTGGAGAAAGAGATTATGTCAGTGCAGTTTACTTTGATGATCTTAATATAAGTCCATATGGGCTTGCATTGGTGGATGAAGAGCTCGCTGCACAGAACACCATCTCTCCCTCTGCTCCACGTAGGGCATGCAGCTGCACGCCTGCACCTCTCAATCCAAGCACAAGCACCCAGTTCTCCCATGTTGTTTCTTTTCCCAAATCACAGCAAGCCAAGCACCAGCCGAACGACGGCCACAAATCTCTGCTCCTCTCTTTTTCAATCACTTTGCTCAGTTCAGTTTCAGGTTAAGACAGGATGGAAGATGATCATTGTACCAAATTGGATCTAACAAAACAGACATGCACGACATGTGCACGTATATGTTATGCATAAACTATGCCTCTGACTTCCCGGTTTTGGACGAGGCCATGTGGTTCTCTGTTGCGACATTAGTTTTCGCTGTTGGAGCATCCTCATCCCCACAGGCTCCATGCCTAACAATCCTCTGTAACAAGGGCCATCCTGGTGCCTCCCGAGCCTACTAAAGAAAAAGAGTGGAGGAGCCTCTAGGAAAATATTGAATCAAACATTCATCTATCTTGAACCAAAAGAACGAAGCTGAAGCAAGAGCTCATGGTCAGCATGCCTGGTATGGTGTTTATTTATCTCCCACTTTGCTCTTTTATGGACCCCGTAGTCCGTCCAAGAAAAGACAGCACAATAATATCACATTGATGTAAATGTTTGGTTCCATTATTACTGTGTAGTACTTGGACTCAGTCAACACCTTTAGTTGGGCTCCCGATGAGGATGCCAACCTGGCCCTGAATCCCATTGCGAAAACATGCATGCGTTTATCATTTTTCTTGCAGCCCAGCCCAGTTAAAAGCTGAGGTGACTATGAAGGTGGCCATGTTTCCATGTCCTCCTTTTATTAAAATTAACCATCCAGAACCATGCATTAAGTTGGCGACAATAAAATACTATTACGGCCTTACTCTTGTTACAATGTGTCCGGCAAAATATAAGTGGGTTTTAGGAACCATAGCTTGTTATCAACTTGTGGAGTGTGTGTGACATGTGAAGTACACTGTGTGCCCCCTCCCCCCTCGTGGAAACTCACAAGGACACCTCCTTTTAATGTTTTACATGACTTGAAGGTTGGAAGGTTCTTTTTCTCAAACATTCTTGCATTTCTTTCCTTCCTAACTTCTCAACACAAAAAAATTGTGAGGAGCACAACCCATTTCTTGCCTCACAAGAGATGTTTGCCATGTTAGACCACCACACTGCAGGACATTATTACTGTGTTGCCACGTGCTATATGGCCGGCGTGGTGATGTGCAGTCGAAGTATAGCAGTAGCAGCGTTACACTTGGCGAATTTGTCGCCTGTCCATGATCGGCGAAGAAGAGATGCTAGCCGTTGGTGCTTCTTGGCTGATTAATTGGGCCAACACTACATGGCCAAACAAATAATGAGTTGCCAGCCCTTTCCTCCATAGTTACGCTTTGCGAATTGCTCCGACACTACTCTTCCCCCCTCCCTCACTGCGGTGGTGAACCCTAGTCATGGTTATTATTTTGTCTGGGTCTATGATTTTTATTTTTAAGTAATTTGAAAGGTTTGGTTCATATTTCCTCCTCAAATTAAAGGAATCATCCTACAACCATTGACTGCTAGCTGTTTTGCTGTTGTAGTCTATTCGATTGCAATGTGTAGACTAGCTTGTTGCTCGAGTTGGCCCCACCTAAACTCTTATTATGGGTCTACCACCGTAGGTGCATATATAATTTATAGCTGGAGTATGGAGGGTACAATCAAGTAGTATATATGCATCCTCATACTCATTGTCGATATGTTTTTCGTTTATTCCATAAAAGAGCGCGTGAGTGGAAGGCAAAGAATAAAGCTATAGTTGTGCGAGTCAGGTAGCTCATATGGATGGGCTGATAGTTCTATGGCCTTTATATAATGTGATCTGTGTAGGCATGGGAGGCACTGGGAACTCTATTGTTACCAGAAGACGGTAAGTAGCCCTCGTTCATATTGCTTTTTGAAAGCTTCAGATAAAACTATATACAAGAATTTAAACATGGTGGATGGCATCTTGCAGAATGTTGTGTTAGCGGCATGAGAAGCAGTATCCTGTGGGTTCTTTGCACATGCAGTAGCAGGAGCTGGTCGCCGTGAAGAATTTCCGTTGTGACAGCCATAACCATTTACTCCTGGGGATGACCATGCTTCATCGCTGTGGAGTACCATGTGGGCCCACAATTTAATCCTTCGGTGGTCACTACCTTATCACACCACGTCACCACTTCCACAGTCTGTGAGGTTTGCCGTGGAGTAGTGAGTGAGACAGTGACACACACCCTCCTGGTTGCCGTCCACTAGCACACAAGGAGTTGGAGAAGGAGCGCCTTATTGGTCACGGGAGAATGACAGACTCAAATTTGTATCTTTATATATATAACTATATTTATGTCTAAACTCTATACACAAAAAATTTCTCCCACCAAATTTTGGACTGTGGGAAATGCACCCCAATTTCATCTTCTAAAGAAGCTAGAGAAGAAGCCCCTCCGCCAGCCACTCCGCAAGCCTCGCCGCCGCCCAAGCGTGCTGCCCGGAGTCCGTGCGTCCGCAAGGACGGCGGCGGCGAGGCCCTTTCCGCGTTCCCCTTCTTTTCCTCCGCAGCCTTCCTCTCCTCTCCTCGGTGTTGGGCTCGCGACGGCTGAAGCTGCATGGTCGCAGGGGCTGCTCCCTCGCCCGGATCCGGCGGCCCCATGGCCGGATCTACGGGTGCGGCAGCAGGGTGCGCCTGGGTGGCTCCAGGCGACGACGCATCGGGCGGCGGCGTCAAGGGCCTCTTGGCCAGTGGGTTTCGCGTTCTGGTGCGGCCATGGTCGGCCGGCAGCGACCATCACACACCGGATCCCGTCCACATTGCACCGGATCCATGTCCCCTGGCTCAGATCCGGCGGCCCCCGCCCCTGACTCGGCTCCGCCCGCCGGCGTGCACGCTGGTGGGGCCAGGTGGCGCGGCGGCTGGTGCTGGCGAGCGGCGCTGCTGCGGCCACGGCCTGCGGCGCGTGCGCCTCCCCCGGAGACTGCTGTTGGAGCCGCCGCTGGGTGGTTCCTGCGTCTGCCGCCGGACGAGCAGCAAAGGCTCCATCGGTCTTCTCCGGCTGCGTCAACACTCCTCCGACTCCGGTGCTCGTAGGGTGGGGTGTTTGGCAGTGCGGGGTGGACGGAGATGAGGGTGGTGCGGCCAGTAGCGTGCGCCGTCATACATCGTGGTGGTGTGGGCGGCTGCTCTGGCTTTGCGTCGTCGACGCCGTGGTGGCGTGGATGGCGTCGTCCTGCTCGTTTTCGCGTATCTGTAGCGTCATGGTGGCGAGGCTGATGTCGGTCGAGCGGGCACACTTGACTCTCATGGTTCGTCGGCAGGGATGAGGCGCCATGGCGAAAGCTATACCCATTTGTTGGGTCGATAACGGCGACGCCTTTGGGCGCTGTTCTCTTCCTTGGAAGCGTTTATCGGAGGGCCCTCTCCCTCGGATTTGGAGGCGTCGCTTGGAGGGTGGTTCCCTGTCATGCTGTGGTGGTGTGGAGGCCGATTTGGTCTGTCGGAGCCGCTCTACCTTGTGTCGTGCATGCTGTGCTTCTCTCCTCTTCACTTTGGTCCGTCCAGCTCGGATGTTGGTGTCATCGCACTTCGCAGTGGCTACTTGGTCACTGACGGTTTGACCTCGCGACTACCTGGTCGCTTAAGGCTTTCTACGACGTCTCCCTCGTAGTGGCTACCTGGTCACTGGTACGACGTCTCCTTTGCAGTGGCTACCTGGTCACTGGCGGTTTGACCTCACGACTACCTGGTCGCTGGAGGCTCTGGAGCTCGTTGTCTCCTTCGCAGTGGCTACCTGGTCACTGGCGGTTCTACCTCGCGACTTCCTGGTTGCTTGAGGTTTGCCACCGCGGCTGGACCCTCCCGGTTGGCGACCATTGTGCGGATGTACCTCTTGTGGCAGGCATAGCTTAGTTTCTGGCTTTTTTTCTCTTGTTTTCTTGCTGTGTTCGTCGTTGTCTTGGGTTCGCGTCGGTAATCTTGGGATTACTAGCGACTCCTCTGTGTCAACTATGTGTTGCTTCGTGGTTTGTAACCTGTGCTATGAGGGTTCTCTCGTAGCTGCGTCGTGTATTTGTTTGGATGTTCTCTGCTTCCTCTTAATGAAATACGTGCTACAGTGCACGTTCGAGAAAAAAAATTGGACTGTTATATTCTCTCGCGGATCCTTCTGTTCCTCCACTCCCCTGAGCATAAGTGGCTGGTTTTAATAGTAATAATACATGATGAATTAGAGATAAAAGTCCTTAGTGGCTCATCTCATCCTTTGCTCATATATATATGACCACAACACAGAGTTCAATTCCAATACATATTGGAATAGATGACGTAAATTGTGTGTTTTGTTCCAACACATGAACATATTTGCTAGTTATGTCATGGACCACAACACAGAGTTCGATTCCAGTTGCGTCATGGACATTGAAGAAGGAAGAAAAACATGCGCTTATTTCTTTCTTCAATGAACTCAAAGTCCCGATGAGTTAATGTGCGAACCCGAAGAGGCTAGTGAACATGAGAGAACTCAAGTTCAACTATGGCCCTATGAAGGCCCATGACTATCATCTCATTATGACTCAGCTGCTCCCTGTTGCCCTGCGTGGTTCTTCAACGCGATCTCAAAAAAGGTCATTGATGTGTCCATGCTAGAGTAGCTACAGCGGGACATAGCCAAAACTCTCGTTAGGCTTGTTCCTGCCGACTTACTTTGATATCTCATTGCATCTACTCATTCATCTTGTTGACCAAATTAGAGCCCTTGGCGTAATGTACCTGCATCAGATGTTCCCTTTCGAAAGATTGAAGAAAGTTTTCAGGAGGTATGTTAGGAACAGATTCAGGCCAGAAGGGGGCATGGTTGAAGGATTGTCAACGAAGGAGGCCATTGAGTTCTGCACATATTATCTAGACATCAAAAGGGTCGGAGTTCTAGAATCTCATCACGAGGGAAGACTACGTGGCAAAGGAACGATTGGGGAGAAATCTATTACAGTAGATGACCCTGTTTCTTGCAGATAGGCATAGTTCGCTATTCTCCAGCAAGCCAAGGGTGTGATGCCATACATTGATGAGCACAGGCAATCGCTGCAAACTCTGTATCCGAGCAGGTCACAGGCTTGGCTGGATAAAAAACATAAGGAGGAATTTGTCAACTGGTTGTGACGTCACTTGCTTGGAATAAAGTTGGGTAATCAACTGGATACCTTAGCCAAGGGACCTTCGAGTACATATCTTAAGTACCAAGGGTATGCGATCAATGGATTCACATTTTACACAAAAAAGCAAGATGGAAAGAGCATATACCAAAATTGTGGTGTTCGTTTTGATGATCACGACGAAAATGACAACGTGCACGTGACATACTATGGTTTCATAAAGGAGATATGGGAGCTAGCCAATGGTCCATTGAAGGTAGCTCTTTTTCGCTGCCAGTGGGTCTGGCTCGAGAAAATCAACACTGACAACGAGGGGTTCAATGCCGTTGATCTCACTAAGACCGCATACAGAGACGACACCTTTGTCCTTGCAAGAGATGTTATGCAAGTCTTCTATGCAAGGGACAACAAGACAAAATAAAGGCTAAAAGTAGTCCTAGAAGGGAAAAGGAAGATTGCCGGTGTTGATGGAGTGACGAATGAAGAAGACTACATGGGCTATCAGGAAATGCCTCCATTCGGGGCGAACGTACCCCTACCTATCATTCAAGAGGGTGATGAACCTGCTTACGTACGGCTTGATCACAATGAGGCCCTCATTGTTGATGCACCTAAAGACAGTTAGATTATTGTTAACTATGTAATCATTATGCACATAACCATGAAGGATGTTTGATCCTGATGAAACTCTCATCTCCTCTCTCCTCCTCGTTAATACTCTGCCAACTCAATAAATATGCCAACATATCATAGCAATTAATGAGAATGAAAGTTATTTAAAACTACCACTAAGACAGACCTTATTACTATTCAAACACTCAATTAGACACCGGACGTAATATTTCTAAACTTTACTCTCTGAATTTAAACACCAGCTAAATATTAATATAAATATATATGTCTATACTTCCGATAGAAGGACATTAGGGCAGCCATTCTCTTCCACTACTAGTTGTGAGGGATCCATAGCTCCTCAGTGCCACTGGTCCCCAACCAGTTTGTAGTCCCTGCTCACAATACTCGAAGGAGCCCTGCCCACAGTTAGCATTGAGCAAAGGTGTAGTAGCTCCATTCCCCCTCCAACCTTCATTGATCATTGATGTATGTGCTCCTAGAGATTTGAATGGGAATGCCCATGGCTTGTGTGTTGACTATTGAGTGATCCATTTACTTGATGCGTGTATTGTTCCAGTCTCCAGATCAGGCCGAGATGAAGAGGAACGCTAAGAAGGCCCTGTAGAAAGAAGGTGCACAAAGAAAATTCATTTAATAGTTTATAAAATTGAAACAAAAATTTTGGGCTGCCTGGGACTCAAACATCGGTCTCAGGGCTAAGTCAAGGGGTCTTAACCATTGCGCCAGTAGGAGGAGTTTGAAAGAAAACTAAAAGTTATCCTACTTAACACCAAACTGCTACACCACTTCACTGTCGGCTTGGAGAATGACCCGGTAGTGACATACCCCCATCACTGTCGGTTTATAATCAAAACCGATAGTGATGAGCTATTTCCTGAAGTAAATTAATAATTTATAAAATAGAACAAAAATTTTTAGGCCGTCTAGGATTCGAACACGGGTCTCGGGGGCTAAGTTGAGGGGTCTTAACCATTGCGCCAGTAGGAGGAGTTCGAAAGAAAACGAAAAGTTATCCTACTTAACACCTAACTGCTACACCACATCACTGTCGATTTGGGGAATGACCCAGTAGTGATGTACCCCATCACTGTCGGTTTACAATCAAAATCGGCAGTGATGAGCTATTTCCCGAAGTAAATTAATAATTTATAAAATAGAACAAAAAAATTTGGGCCACCTGGGACTCAAACATGGGTCTTGGGGGCTAAGTTGAGGGGTCTTAACCGTTGCGCCAGTAGGAGGAGTTCGAAAGGAAACAAAAAGTTATCCTACTTAACACCTAACTGCTACACCACATCACTACCGATTTTGGGGAATGACCCCTAATTGGCTGCGATGGCAGCAGGGCCCTTCACTGCCGGTTTTGGTTCTTCACAGTCGGTTGCTCGAACTGAAACATAAGGCTCCATTCACTGTCGGTTTTTAAACTAAAACCGACAGTGATGTGTAGATGCTCCTCACATGCCAAGAGTGCTCCCACTGAACACAACAGTTGGAACACTACTCTCACCTACCCCGACAACTTTAGTTTAGAAATAAAAATGTACCACGACTGCTAGCCCCTATAAATGGCCCTCGGCTAGGAGCTAGCCTCTCCATGCATGTTGGTTTCAGCCACTGTTCGCCTAAACGGCCGTTTAGCCCGTTTACACACCGTTTAAACGCTACACGGTGGTACACCGTTTCCGTTTAATCGGTTGTTTTGACCGTTTAAACGGCCGTTTTTCCCGTTTAAACACCCGTTTTGCCCGAATAATAGGCTAAACGGTAGGTGACCGACTGTTTACCGTTTAGCGTTTAGGATAACACTGGTTTCAGCCAGGCCTTATCAGCCATGATACAATGTTTTTCTCTCACAATAAACCACAGATATCGTTATGCGTCGTAGTCCACCAAAATGGTGCACATAAGAGGTACTAGAAGAATGCTACTAAAGATAGAGCAATGCCGAAGATTGGAGATGCCACGAGGTTCACAGAGCCATCCGCTGTGGTGCGCATCTGGAAAAAGGCCATGTACAGACAAGGCAGATTCATCGATGCCACCTTGTCATCTTCAACCGGTATAGCTTGTAGACCACCTCGGTGCTGCTGTTTGCCCCTAGTTGGTGCTAGAAGAATGATACTGATGTGGTTACATTATAATGTGTTGATACACATTGATTGTAATATTGACCTATACGCAAATAGGTCTTTGTTAGCGTATATGGAATTTTAGTGTAAGGTCTTTGTTATCGTATATGTAAGTTATTTCTAATATTTTTGTTATTTTTTATGTATTTCATTACTATCTAAATAAATATATCATTGTTGTTAAAACTTTCCCACTGTACTATCTAAATAACTATATCCTTTACATATATGTACCTTCACTGTCAGTTTTACTTATAAACCGGCAGTGATATTAACTTTCACTGTCGGTTCTATTTAAAAACTAGTAGTGATATTAACTTTCACTGTCGGTTCTACTTAAAAACAGGCAGTGATGTCCATGCCCCCTATATAAAACAAACCGTCGGCCACATACATCGATCCCACCCACCTACGAACTCTCACAGTCTCATTTCTTACGTTTCACTCTCACTTCTCAAGAAATCCTCTCTCTCTACGTGATTTGGTCATGGCTCCTATATTTTTCAAGGGTATTGATATGTTGTCTTCTCCAACATTCTATCTATATTCATTTGATCTATATTTATATTCATGCATTCTATATTTAGATATATTCTTATTCCTTGCATTCGATCTATATTTAATTATGTTGCCACATTTTACTTGGAAGAATTTTTTGTGCATATATTTTATGTTCATATTTTTTTAGCATTTTATCGATCAAGTGGTATGAACAACAAACCTCCCCCACCACAAGAACCAGGTTTCTACCTTGGCGATGAGCCATTCGCTCCTAATGTAGCCATTCCACGGTTCCCTGTTTCAGCTATTGTATGAAATATTTTCCAACATCTTTTGTTTTTTTATGCTAACAAATAAGTGTAATTAGTTTAATATCATTGTTGCATACATATATGTCGCAAACTATATCCCCAATAGATTGGCTACGAATAGCACTTAGCTAGTTCTTTATCTCGGACATCATCGAGAAGACGGCATTTAATGCAAGTGATGAACTATTTCCCAAAGTAAATTAAAAACCAGCAGTGATGAGCTATTTCCTGAAGTAAATTTATAATTTATAAAATAGAACAAAAAAAATTTGGGCCGCCAGGGACTCCAACATGGGTCTCGGGGGCTAAGTTGAGGGGTCTTAACTGTTGCGCCAGTAGGAGGAGTTCGAAAGAAAATGAAAAGTTATCCTACTTAACACCTAACTGCTTCACCACATCACTGCCGGTTTGGAGAATGACCCGGTAGTGATGTACCCTATCACTGTCTGTTTATAATCAAAACCGGTAGTGATGACCTTTTCTCGAAGTAAATTAATAATTTATAAAATAGAACAAAAAAATTTGGGCCACCTAGGACTCAAACACGGATCTCGAGGGCTAAGTTGAGGGGTCTTAACCGTTGCGCCAGTAGGAGGAGTTCGAAAGAAAACGAAAAGTTATCCTACTTAGCACCTAACTGCTACATCACTTCACTATCGGTTTGTAGAATGACCCGGCAGTGATATACCCCCATCATTGTCGGTTTATAATCAAAACCGGCAGTGATGAGCTATTTTTCGAAGTAAATTAATAATTTATAAAATAGAACAAAAAAATATGGGCCACCGGGGACTCGAACACGGGTCTCAGGGGCCTAAGTTGAGGGGTCTTAACCGTTGCGCCAGTAGGAGGAGTTCGAAAGAAAATGAAAAGTTATCCTACTTAACACCTAACTGCTACACCACATCACTGTCGGTTTGGGGAATGACCCAGTAGTGATGTACCCCATCACTGTCGGTTTACAATCAAAACCTGGTAGCGATGAGCTATTTCCCGAAGTAAATTAATAATTTATAAAATAGAACAAAAAAAATTGGGCCGCCTGGGACTCAAACATGGGTCTTGGGGGCTAAGTTGAGGGGTCTTAACCATTGCGCCAGTAGGTGGAGTTCGAAAGAAAATGAAAAGTTATCCTACTTAACACCTAACTGCTACACCACATCAATACCAATTTGAGGAATGACCCGGCAGTGATGTACCCCATCACTGTCGGTTTACAATCAGAACCAGCAGTGATGAGCTACCTATATAAAAGAGGAGCAGGTTGAAATTATCCAAATTCATTTCATCCCCGCGCCAACCCCTCCCCCTACGCCACCGAAGCACCACCCCGCGCCGGAGCACCGCCCCACGCCGTCCACCACCCCACGCCGGAGCACCGCCCCATGCTATCCACTGCCCCAAGCTAGAGCACCGCACCATCTATGCCCTCGTTCATCGTCGATGACACCGGTCGTGCCCCTCCTCCTCCACACCTACACTCCCACCGCCGAGGCCTTTAGGAGCGCGCGAACAACTGCTTTCCTACCCCCACGGTGAGTGCATGGCTCACTGCCCATTATGTGTCTGATGAAATATCCCACGGTGTTACTGCTTACTTGAATCAGTAGAGGTGTTGCTGTGAATTAGTAGAGGTGTTGCTGCTGACTTGAATCTATTAATACTTATTTTGGGGGAACGTTTGTGTAACATATTTTTACCAATTCACTTCTAAGAAGAAAAAAGTTGACTTATGTCTACATTAAGTGACAATATGTGATTATGTTTCTTGGCTATTCATGTACTGCTGGTCAGGGACGAAGCTAGAGCAAAATGATTGGGGGTGCACCACTTAATTCATAACTACAGTAACCGATATGATTTTCAATCAAAAATAGCATAACTAATGTGCAACTACCATATTTTAATATCAAATTCAACTTCTAGCAATAGAGATGAGATTTTGGTCCAAACATAACACTCACCATTTAACAAAAAGAAGACAACATTGATCACTTAGTGTAGTCATCATTGATAGAATCCCAAAATCATGAACAAAACATGCCCCATTTAGCATAATATGTGATCCAGGAGACCATGATGAAGATCCCACTAGCCTAAAAGGAAAGAAAATAGATAGGTCAGTTATTTAGAAAATAAACTGTAGAATTTTCCATTAATAGTAGATGCATTGCATTACCTATCAGAGATCATATTTATGCCCTTTTCCTTCCATTGTCATGAAACGTTGAACCATGGCCTCATTGGTCACTTTGTTCATTTCTTCTTTCTCTAGATAGCAAATAAGTCTATGACTCAAGTGCTGATCACCCATGCGATTAGACAAAGTTGTTTTGATAATCTTCATTCTCGAAAAGCATCTCTCAACTGTTGTAGTAACGACAAGCAATACTAGCAAAGCAATGCACATAATAAGCTATTTTACTTTCTCTCATGATCAACAATTACAAAGTGAGTATTTTATGTGTATTATGTGATTTAGTAAAATAGAATTTGCAGCCCTACAAAATTTTCATTTGAAATGTAACCTGGATTGCTTGGAGGATGAGTAACATGCTTTTATTTGCATTCCTAGCAACCTACTTCAATGTTTTGTTTGTTACAGGCTAGGGTGTCCATGCCTATCCAAAGTAAAGTATGCTTGCTTACTTGAGAAAGTCACATGAGCACCCCTGTTGCTAACTATTAACCAATGACATATGATGCTGCATGCTAGGAAGTATGATTACTAAACCACATTGATCTCCGAATAATAAACAGTCCCATTATTTAGATAATTTTTTTATCATGTCAAGGATAAAGAACATTAAATAGATTTAGTTTCACCATATAACTTGAATAATAACTCTTGTTCAGTGAGTTACCATTACCACTTACCACATGCCTAATTTATTTAAATGTATAGGCAACCATAGCATGGTATGTAGTGCATGTTGGTCACATGCCTAGGATTTATCGAACCTAGGAAGATTGCTATGCTCAAGTCAATCGCTACCCTGGTAATTTACACAAAAAGTACAACACAGAAGCTGAAGCTTTGAGGGCCTACTATAGTCATCCAACATACCTTGCAAACCATGGGCAACCAGCCTACTATGGTCCAATGAATGCAAACCGTGACCATCCGCTGGCACTGGAGATTGAAGAGAAGCCACCCGCCAGAGATGTGAAGATTTGGAGAATTGCTCCTTGGTCTTGGAAAGATGTCATGCTTTTATTTATGGCTATGGTCATTGCTTTTCTTATTTGGAAGTTGTTGTAGTCTTAGTTTTGTTGAACAGTAGGTGGACTTTGTTGTATGTGGTCAATCAAACAATGAATTTGTTCTAGGTGAACATATGCTATTATTTGACTTTGTTGTATGTGGACTTATTATTAGACTTTGCATTAAACATATTATATATATGAACATATGCTATTAGTAGTTGTCCGTAGCCAGAACTAACCACGATCGTATCACAGCCATGACTCATCGTCGCCTATTACCCCATTGCCGAAGAACAGATTGGCAATAAGAAGCGGCTAATATCCTTGGGACGAGAGAGCCGCATGATCTGACAAACGGTGATGGTGCCAATCAGGATGGTGAGAACGAGCAGCCATGGACCCCATCCAGCCTGCTCGATCTAGGTCAAAATGACCAAGATGGCTAGGTAACTTTGGTGTCATGTGACTATGTAGCCACACATGCTAATCAATTAAGAGGGTCATAGCTTACTTAGTGTCTCTAGCAGGAGCCTCTGTCGACCGAGGAGCCACAGGGTTTGGGTAGCAGGAAGGCCAGATCCAAGCGTGGCATGTCAAAGATTCCTATTGGTAGGAATGTACACTGGCACATTATTGAGTTCGATAAATTCAGGGATCCACTCTCACCGCCAATAGCTTTGACCAAATACAAGACTATCCTCGGATTACTTGTTAGGGACTTCATCCCTGATTAGGTACAGGAAGTGAATTGAGAAAGATGATGACCCATGGAGGGTTCTCGAAAGTGAGAAGGATTACATATGGGATATCAAGATCCTAGAGTATTTCACTTTCCCAATGGAGTATGACAAGGAGTTAGTCAAGAAAAAAGCAAAAGAAATCATGAGGACATGCTTCAAGAATTTCAAGGGGACATTGTACAAGAATTTTGCCCTCCAAAATAAAGAGCCAGATTTCAATGGTGGACAGTTTAGCAACAGAAGGACTTCTGGCAGGATTTCAAGGAATACAAGTTATCCGAGGAGAACTTAGAACTGAGCAGGAAGAATAAGGAGAACTCACAGAAAGCGATGAATCTCCATCATCTCGGCTCTCGTGGCTACGCCAAAAAGATGCCAGAATTTGAAGTAGAACTTGAAAAGATGGATCGCCTTGCTGAGGAAGGTGTTCAGGTTGAGACCTGTCGATTGGGAGCCAAGATCGGTAATATACTATATGGGAAGGAATGTATGCCACGTAGAGGATGAGAGCTTTAGCTCCACAAATCAACCCATGAGCGAACTCATCCAGAGGATCTTCTAGGTAACTGAGGAGGTGAGGCAAGGGACTCGCACTTCTAATAGGGAGAAAGACGTGCTAACCCAAGCACTCGGAACCAAGGAGCACCCTGGTCGCACTAGAGGAACCAATGTTGTTCCTTGGAAACTAGCATTCCCCCCAAGAATCTAACACCTACCTGGAGCTGCTCGAGGGGTAGAGCAGATCAGGAGGCAGAGTATTTGAGGCAATTGTTGAAGCATGAGTCCAACAAATTTTGCTGTCCAAGGGGTCAGGAGTACCACAAAACCCTACTCCTACTGCCTTTAGCCCATAGTTTAGGGGTCACAACAGTTGTGGATCGACCCCGCTCGATGAAGAAGATGTGAATGTGCCTCATCCGGTGGATGGCATCATTGAACCCGTCAATGTCAAGTTGCACATTCGTCAGGAATGGACAAAGGATAAGGTGGCGCTCGGCTAGGCCTGGCCTGTAGGAGACAGGACCATTAATGGCCGCCCAATTCCATAGGGGTACGCTCGTGTCACCATTGATAGAATACTTAATAAGAAGTATAACAAGATACACATTGAGTACCCCGTATTGGAAGACAGGCCAAAACTTGGTCATAACAAGGGCTCTCAAGTGGCCTGCCGCAAGCGCTTCATTAAGCTTGACCACCAGTTGTCCTCTGATGATGAGGACGATTACGAGTCTTCGCCCACCCACGATGATCACTGACCATCTCCCAATAGAGATCACTCCCCTCCTCATCCCTTGCCATCACCCCAAGAAGATAGAGGTCTCCTTCTATTCCTCCTCATCCGACTCCATCTTCATCAGCCCCGAGAAAAGAGAAGACTCCTCCTCCTCCTCCATCTTCATCAGCCCCGGGAAAATAGAATTCTCATCGTCATCCTCCTCCTCCTCCGCCTCAGCCCAAAACAAGATCAAAGGCATCCTCGTAGTCACATAAAAGGTCCTTGGATTCGGTCGTTAATGCTCCCAAAGTGGACCAACAAAATAGAAAAAGGCCATTTAGTGGCAGCATTACAAACTTGATGGAAGGAAAATTTACAACACACATCTCAAAGGAAGATTGTATTAGTTTCTTCAATCTCTGTGCCTCACTGCCTCCATTTTTGTTGAAGTCCGAATTCGAAAGGCAAACACAGAATCAGTACGCTACAACAAGAGCCGATGAAATACACAATGAAGATTTAAGGAAGATACAGAAGTTCATCGAAGACAACCCCGAATTAATGATGGAAGAGGTTGCGACCATCTATTATGATGTACAAGGGACGGCAACACTGACAATGAAGTATGAAAGGGGCAATCTTTTGGTTCCCGATCATGAGTATAAAAATTTGACAACATATATGCGTCAGTTGTATGAATATTACATGGCTCAAACAACAGAGACAGAGGACTTTGGTTTTGAGGTTATTATCCGTTCGCCACATGTTGTTAATTATCCTAAAGAAGAGAAATTCAATGTCGAGTGGGAGTGCTTGTTCCAGCTATACCAGAAACGCTCTCTCGATACACATATGTTGACGTTGTGGACTATGTAAGTACCCTACACGCACGATATTATAATTAACTACTCTCTCATGACACAAATTGTTAACTTTTGAGCACTTCCCATGATTTTATGTAGGTGTATAGCAAAATTTTGTATTCTAAAAAGCAAATGGGATAACATAGGCTTCTTGGACCCCTTGCGAGTCAATGAGAAGACATCTCTAGGCCTCCATGGATGTGACGTGGAAGACTTGAAACAGAGATTGATTATTGTTTTCGACGAATTCAAGATGAAGAACAAAACTCACATACTTCTAGCCTACAACTGCGAGTATGTGTTCTCGGCTTTTAATTTTATACTTATTTTTTCATTAAGATTATTCGATAATTAGGATTCTATGATTGCAGCCACCATTTCGTCTGCATTTGTGTTAATCTTGCCAAAAATCTGATCGAGGTGTGGGACTCGAAGAAAAACCATTTCATCATCTGGATGCACTGGTGGCATTGCTGAATTAGTAAGCTATCCTAATAACATATTATTTTCTAATCACACATATCGCTTTCTAACGTTTCTCCTTTTAATGTTGCTCGGTGTCCGAAGAAGACATATCGGTGGGACGCAGGTCCTATTCAAGGTTGTCGAAATGGAGGGGAAGTTCCTAAAACACCCTGCGGGAAATAATGAATGCGGGTTTTATGTAATGTGGGCAATGCTTTGCTATATCGGCGGGAAATCGGAAGAAGCCGATAAGTTGGTGTGTATAATCCCCATTTCATTTATGTCTGTTAATCATTCAACAAAATGATTTCCTGATTCCTCTTTGAATATCATATTTTTTGAACGACAGCACAACAAATATAACCACGAAAGGCTATTAGATATGGAGATTGTCGCGCTGTAATCGGAGCTGACAAAATTCATCTTAGCCGAGGTATTGAAAAAAGATGGAGTATTTTCCATTGCACAATTCGTAAAGTTCAAGGACTAGTATGGCCCAGAGCGGCTCGCCAGATTATTGTAAGAAATCCGAGATGCATTGCACAATCTGTGAAGTCCGAGAACATTTTTTTTATTTTGAGGGATCGAGATCTTGATAAGAACATTTAAACTGTAACCGTAACATTTGTAATGTTTAATATTGATGGACCTGTCGTCTAAGTAGCGTATATAAAGCGAAACCCGATTCCACGAAAAAATATAAATTAAAATAAATTATAAAACAATAAAATGCGAACGTGACAGCACTGTCGGTTAGCAGAAAACCGGCAGTGTTGTTGTAAACATCACTGTCGGTTAGCAACAAACCGGTAGTGATGGCACTGCCGGCTGGAGCCACAAACCGGCAGCGTTGGCTTAGCCATCACTGCCGATTCTTGTCACAAACCGGCAGTGATTGGTACGATAACACTGCCGGTTCAAACACAAACCGACAGTGTTGGTGGAAATGAACTCTACCAGGTGGTCTTATGAATCGGCAGTGTTGGTGGAACTGAACTCTGCCGGTTGTGTAAAGAACCGGCACTGAAGTTAAAAAACACTACCGGTTTATAGGAACCGACAGTAATAATTTACTCTCATCACTGCTGGTATGGTTGTACCGGTTTAAAATCCGACAATGATAGGGGTATTTTGAACCGACATTGAAGTGCAATTCTGACGCAGTGACATCATTGACAAGTTGATGCATTAACGCAACTGAGGTTGAATCTGCCGTCCGCCCGTCCTTCATCAGCATGCATGTAGATGCATGGAGCTCCAGTGCGAAAAGCACATATGGCCAGGCATCTATCAACAAGAACGACGTAGACACGCTTGGACCATGGATGCATGAGGGTACCAAGCTGCACGTACAATCGCGCTCGCTTGCCATGTCCTGTATCCGCGCCATCTACGAGATGACAAGCATTCCGCGGCAAAGAAGCCTTTTCAGTGTATTGAAGCCTGAAGATGTTGTTGGGTGATGCAGGATAGCGTCATGACTCCATACAGGTGATAGCTCAATTCTGATTGCAGAAGTCCTTTCTAGCGCCATTTAGTCTGTCAATATATATAGCTACGTCTATGTAATTTATATACCTAATAAAGTATACAGTTCACTTATCAATCAAAGCCAAATTCATTATAATATTGACGATCAAACTAGAGATACAAGATGAAGGTTATTACATATTTGTTTCTATATAGGGAAGACTACAAATTACGACATCATTATGGTATTTTAAAGAAATCTAAAATGTTAGTCGAGTGCTGTGGTAGATTAATGTTGTCAAATCAAATAATACACAGGAGTAAAGTTCTTTTTCTAAGTTAGCGGCCATCTATTTGGTCGACTATAATCATCAATATATTATATTGACAATGGCAATCATTATAATGTTCTACGTTTAATATCACCACTACTATTATGTACAAATAGACTAATGTAGACCTCTAATATTCATATAAAATATGTTATTATGAAAAATAATATAAAGTAACCCACAAATTTGTATCTAAGTTAACCACCTGCATTATATCGTTAGCACTAATATAAACTATCCCTAAATCCAAATTATCTGCTACGATCATTATGAAGAAGTTTCCAAAAATACTTTTATAATGGTCAAAATTGTTCACTCATGTTATTATTAATATACGAAAAACTAACTTGGATCTGGGTGCGTCGTAATGCATATATGTAAGTACATGTAGCGAGCATGCTGATTTTCAAGCCAAATATATAGTTTAGGTTTTGAGAAAACATATGCTAAGCACATATGGAGGTACAATAATGCAAAAGGTGAAAATTATGAATGGGGATGGAAACGTATACAAAGTTATTGGAAACTCAACTTTATAACAAGCGAATAATGATAAGAAAAATATTTATACGAGTACTGTGTAAAAAATATTAACACATGAGAGATCAACTATCTATTTCAATATGAAAGACGATTCAAAATAATGACCTAAATTTATAACTAAACAATCCACCTCTGTTATCTTTTATAAACTATCCACGTCTACCATTATGAAAGATTATGTATAGTAGCCCATGTGCATTTAGAATGCCCATATATACCATTGAGAAAATAATATATATAAATTAACACCTTTGAATCAAAGTTAGCCATCTTTGTCGTTATACAAAAATAAACAAAAATATCTCTCAAATCTGCATGCAATTCTAATATAATATATCATAGAAAATCATGAAATAGTCCAATATTTATAAATTATGATATATCTTTCTAATTGCGTAGTTCTACACTTAATAAAAACATTAAACATATGCTATGTTCCATCGTGTAGATCAAGTAAACATGTATACATTTAAATAAATATTTATTTTAATAGCTTATCAAACATGAAAAATGGTCCCTTAACAAAACCATAGCAACAACAGGGACAACTCAATTTAATTTGGCCATCAAACCTTAAGATTAGATTTTAACTAAATATATATCAGTCTAATGAAAGATCGGTCCTAGAAATTCTCCCAAAAAAATGTATGGCCATTAGAGTATGCCATAATACCAAATGATAATAATAATCAATTGAATTTATTCTATTTTCTAAATAATTACCCATATCTGTGATAGTGTAAACAACATAACATGCAAATTTATATTTAAATTACCCAACATTGAAAACATGATCTAAAATGAACCTAAATTTACATCTAATTGCCTACCTACTATTATGACATAATCTATCATAACCAGTTAAATTTGAATCTAAAATTATCACTTCTGTCATTATTTTAAAAACTAAGTTATCAGCATCTTCGACTACAAAATTTTTAAGTAACTATAAACATATATATGTTAAAATGTGACCCAATTGAATTAGTATTAATATATTAATGTTTGAAATAAACATATATATTGTGTCCCCCTTGTAGATTATGTACACATGCAAGCATGAGCGATAAATATATATGTTGTCTTTCAATAATCATAAAAGAAATATTTTCTTCAGATACTAATGATACTAACAAATAATTTATAACTGTATTAATAATATTTTATATGTTTTTAGTTTAGGTATTTATACATTTTATCTAAAATGCTATCTATATTGATAATATAACTATTACTGCACATATAATTTCTTTAGAAATAAATTTAACATAATGAAAAGTGGGTGTTAGTGCAGACCAGATGGGGGACAACTATAGAGAAAAAAACATTATAAGATTTCAATATTCATATGCCTTTTAGGTTAGCACTGCTACACTATTCTAGATCTCATTTCAAGCTCAACCACTTATTTTAATTGGTGTGGGACATGTATTAAATGATGATTTATGCTATTATAGTAAGTGTCGGTGCAGAAAGTGACCAACAAGTAAATATTTGTAGTTTTGCCGTACATTGTGATCGGAGGTGGCATAGCACTCAATGACACAGGGTTTATACTGGTTCAGGCAGCGTGCCCTACGTCCAGTTTCAGTCAGTCGGTGACTTTATTCCTGAGCCCATGTGCTCGAAGTTTGCAGTGGGGTTACAAACGAGAAGGAGAAAGATGGGGGGTATAAGAGGTCCGATCGGACTCTGGTCGGAAGGGCCGAGAGCGATAGGAGCTCGCTATGAGCTAAGTGTTCAAGCGTGTGCTTAAGGTTCAAACCTAGCGGTTATGTGGTTGTGAACTAGTGAACTTGATCGATCTAATGAATCTGGAATCACCTGAATGAATCTCCCTGTTGGGAGAGAGCGCATCCCCTTTTATAGATGAAGGGGATGGCTTTACAAGTGAGAGGGAGAGAGTACGTATGCTTCTAACTCTTGTTGCCCACGCCGGTTGGTACAGGATGATGGTAGGCGCCCACAACACTGTTTGATGTTGGATGCATGTGGGAGACTGCGTCATTTTGTTCGGGTATGGCAGATGTCGGTACCTGCTATACTGTTGATGCCTAGAGGCATGTGAGGGGTTTCAACATGTTCACTCGGTACGATAAATGCCGGCGCCCACAATACTGTGGATGCCCAGAGGCATGTGGGGGGAGCCTTACCGTATGAGAGTTAATGGCGCCCACAATACTGTAGGAAAAATATCAGCGCCTACAACACTGTTTGTGTCAAGGAGGTTGTAGAGTACTATTTCTGCAGGTGTACAGGGTACGGTCCCTGGTATCGTGGTTTGACTTGTGCGCCTTGCCTTGCTTTCTTCATTCATTCCCTGGTCCTTTCCAAGCAGGTGTCCCCTGTCGGTTGGTCCCAGTCAGCTCTGGTTGCGCCAGTCGGAGAAGAGTGGTGCGTACCCCGATCAGAGACATGGGGTCAGAGTCAGAAGTAGTGTTTTGGTCAGGCCTTCCGGTCAGAGAGGCCATCCAGAGGCGTGCTGGAGATCGAAGTGAGCGCTCCGGTCGGAGAGGTGGGCCAGAGTCAGAAAACATACACTGTTCCTCCTCGGCCAGGCCTTCTGGTCGGTGATTGGATCGCCCTTCTTGCCTATTGTTCCGATACTTGGGTTAGCCCATGAGTTGCGTGTTTGTCTGCTTGGGGCGAGACTTTGTTGGGAAGCCAGTCCATGAGGGACCCCAGGTTTATGAACCCGACAGGAGCTCCCGAGCCCTTGGGCGATTCAGGCAGAATCGTCTTGGGGATTTTTGTCTTGACAGCGGGTGTAGCCCTCGAGCCCCAGGTGATTCGGGCAGAATCGTCTGGGGGGTTTTCGCGTTGCCAGCGGGGGAGGTTTTTTGTTTTGTTAGCGGGTGTAGCCCCCGAGCCCCCAGGCAACTCAGGCAGAATCGTCTGGGGTGTTTGTTAGTGGGTGTGTGTGCGTGTTTTTTTAGTCGAGACGGAATTGTCAACCAAGGCGTCATTGCGTAGCTGAGGCATTTAGTTTTGGGATCGGATGAGGTAGAGCTCGTGGATCCTGGCGTCGGTACACGCCATGGGATCAGGCGAGGCAGTTAGTTTAGGGATCGAATGAGACGGAGCTCGCGGGTCCTGGCGTCGGTGTGCGCTGTGGAATCGGGAGAGTCAGAGTCGTGGATCTTGGTCATGGTGTAGTCCGTGCAGCCGAGGCAGTTTTAGTTAGTTTTAGGGATCGGGCGAGCTGGGGCTTGCGGATCCTGATGGGGCGAGTTTGGGGTCGTAGACCCAGGCGTTTGGTGTGTAGTCGAAGCATAGCCGATGGATGGGGCGAGTTCGGGGTCGCAGACTTGGGCGTTTGGTGTGCAGTCGAAGCGTGGCCGATGGATGGGGCGAGTTTGGGGTCACAGACTCGGGCGTTTGGCGTGCAGTTGAAACATAGCCGATGGATGGGGTGAGTTTGGGGTCGTAGACCCTAGGTGTTTGGTGTCTTGAGCCCCCAAGCCCCGTTGGGCTTTGGTAGGGGTCGGTTTGAGTTTGTGTGCATTACCCCATCCTTGGTTTCTCACAACCGGAGGGGCTAAGTTTTGTCCCTTGTCCTGATCGCTCGGGCTCAAGTGATGCGCTCGGTGAGTTCGCTAACGGATATGATCGAGTGGAATCCGGGTCTATCATTCATGACTGGGGTCGGCATAGCCCTCTTATGGAATTCCACTGCTCCTTTACCTACAACCCAGGCAGATGCCTGAGTCATTCCAAATGACCGACCCTGGGTGGCCTGACGGCCTCCCCTCGATGGAGATTATGTGGGCTTGGCAAGAGGTTCAGGATCAAATGAGAAGGTCGAGATGACCCTGTCTGCCAGACTGGGTGAGGGTTGCATGGGGCTCATCTCCATTTTTCTCCCCTAGCTCTATTTGACGTGGGGTGGCCTCGAGCCCTTCGTGGGCTGGCCTTTGAACCCCGGTCGGTCGTTTGCTCATGTTGAATGAGGCAACTACCACTTCGTGATGCAACACGGAGTGTTGTGATGCGTTTCGCTGCATGTGCGATGCTTAGTTCCCTAGCCCCTAGGCAGTTCAGGGCCTGAATTAGTCTGGGGCATGGGTGTATGGAATGAATGCATGTATGGATGTATGAAATGATTTAAATAAAGAAATAGCGGGGGTCAGTAGTGTTACCTTGATGACTTGAGTGGCGGGGTTCGAAGAGCCCTAATCGGAAATACATGTGGTCGTCGTTCGTGATGGAGTGGGCATGGCCTACATGGGGCATCCCTTTGCTCCTTACCTCTCTCTCGGCAGTGTTTTTTGAGCCATTTGATCGACTTAGGAAGCCTGATGGTCTCTCCTGGCAGAGATCCCATTGTTTGGGTTTTTCAAGTCCTGCCTAGGGAGGCAGAGAGCCGCCTACGTGTGGTGGCGCTTTGGTTTCTGAGCCCGGCAGTGCGGTAGTGGTGGGCCATGCCTAGGCCACATCCCATCTTACCAGGCGTCATTCTGTTTGACCAGGCATCAGTTCCATTAGTCAGTGTGCAGTCCAACGGTCAAGGTGCATCCCATCGTTTCCCATCCGCATTGAATGGGGGAAGGGAGAGAGTTTTTTACTCTGATCTTTTGCCCCTCTTTAGTTGTCATGTTTCCTTCTTAAATAGGGGGGGAGAGGGCTTCTCATCACAGTCCTTTGCCTATTCTCCAACTATTGTCTCTCCTCCATCTTCCTCACCAAGAGTGCCTGTACGCCACGGCAGTTCCTAAGTGAGAGAGAGGGTAAGTGAGGGGAGGACTTATAGATCCTTTCATGAACTCGGAGCATGATGTTGAGCTGGAGGTTGCCTGAGGCAGGTGCTAGCTGTCTTTGCCTGAGAAGGGGCGACTTCCGCCGAAGGAGGTGGCGCACTAGGATCCATTTGCGAGGCTTTTTTTGGGATGGAGCCGTGTGTGGATTTTCTGCGGTGGATCTTCACCGAGCAAGCCTTATCGGAGGGGAAGTTGCCTAGGACCATGCTGGTGGAGGGTTCCATGCCTACAACTACTTCGGGTTGGCCAGTTAATAAAGTTTGATGAGATCTCTTCTAGCCATTGTGGCCATACCTCGATGGTCGTGTCCCTACCCAGGAGCTGCCTCAACTGCATGAGAAGGTCAGGAGCTCCATGCTCCTCTACTAAGCATCTATGGGTGCGATGCCCTCGAGGTACCCTGTTGCACTCACCGAAGTCGAGGGAGTGGAACCAGGCAGGTCCCTTGAGGTACCCGTTGCGCTCGCCGAAGTCAAGGGAGCGGAACCTGGCGGGTCTCTTGAGGTACCCATTGTGCTTGCCGAAGTCGAGGGAGCAAAACCTAGCGGGGCCCCCGTGGTGGTGTTTATGTCCGATGGCGAGTGTTCGTGGCCTTTCCTTTTGCGTCATGCGATGTCGTCGAGCAGGCCACAGTAGTATTTGTATCCTAGCATAGCTTTGTTTTTATCCTTTCTTTTTCGCACCTGCCCATTCGCTCTGTAGGCTGTAGCTTTTAAGAACCTAGGCATGGCCATCGTGGCGGGGTGCATTTGGTTGGGAGTAAGAATAGAGACACGTAGGGCAATCAAAGGAATGGAATGTGCTTTCCGTTCTGAGAAAAAGTGGTGTACCATGTGATAGTAAAAAAGAGAGGTAATATTTAGTATTGTACCTTTACACTCATGGAGCCCTCGAGCGACCTAGGGCTAAGAATGTTTCGGGCTGGGGTGCTTTTATAGGAGCAAGTGGTGACTAAAAAGCGGTAAGACCAAATTTAGGGGGAAAACAATGTAGCTATTCAATGTTCCAAGTGTTGGTAAGAACGTTGCCATTGTTGTCCTCCAGTCGATAGGTGCCTAGTCGGATTACTTTGGTCACCGTATAGGGCCCTTCCCATGGTGGAGAGAGTTTGTGTTTTTCCTTTGTTGATTGGGTCCTCTGGAGTATGAGATCAGCCTGACTTCAAGTATCCTCCCCTGATCTTCCTTTTATGGTACCTACACAGGGTTTGTTGGTAGCAAGTGGAGCGGATGACGGTCGTCTCATGGGCCTCTTTGAGTAGGTCGACTGCTGTCTTGCTGAGCCTCTATGGCTCGGTCGTGGTCGAAAGCCTTCACTCTTGGGGCACCATGGTCAAGGTCAGAGGGTAGCACTACCTCAGCTCCGTAGGCTAGGAAGAAGGGTGTGAACCCTATGGATCGGTTTGGGTCCTTCTCAAGCTCTAGAGGATCGCTGGGACCTATGCAACCCATCGCCCAGCGTAATTGTTGAGTCGGTCAAAGATGCTTGACTTTAGTCCTTGAAGGACCATGCCATTGGCACTGCTCTACCTAACCATTAGTTTGTAGATGTCCGACCAAGGCCTAGTCGATCCTGATGCCGTATCCATCACTAAGGTCTAGGAACTTCTTTCCGTTGAAGTTAGTCCCGTGGTCAGTGATCATATAGTTAGGAATGCCGAACCGATAGATGATGTCAAGGAAGAATTTGATGCCTCTTTCGAGCAGATGTTGGTGATGGGCTTGGCCTCTATCCACTTGGTGAACTTGTCGACTGCTATGAGTAGGTGAGTGAAGCCGCCTAGGCCCTTTTTGAGGGGTCCCACCATGTCAAGGCCCCAAACCGCGAATGGCCAGGTGATGGGGATGGTTTGGAGCACCTGTGTCGACAAATGGGTTTGCCGAGCGTAGAATTGACATCCTTCACACCTACAGACGACCTCCTCTGCATCTCATAGCGCGGTGGGCCAATAAAAACCTTGACGAAAGGATTTTCTGACCAGCGACCTTGGGGCCATGTGATGTCCACAAATCCTAGCATGGACCTCGAGGACGAGCTACTTCCCCTAGTTGGTGGGGATGCACTTCATGAGAACCCCTGATGGACTCCTGTTTATAGAGCTTGTCACCGAGCGCGTCGAAGGTCTTGGCGCGTCAAGCGATCCATTAGGCTTTAGTCCTTTCAGGTGGGAGAACCTTCTCGAAAAGGTAGGTGAGTAGGAGCGCTCACCAGCCGGTTTGATCGAGTGCCAATACGGGCAACGTTGGCGGGTGACGTCATCATGGAGGTACTGGGATCGGAGCCCCTGAGCGCCGGCTGGGCGTCGGGGTGTGTCTGGACCGGACCTTCCAGGATGTGGGTGGACGGCTTGTGGACATCGTTGATGAAGACCCCGCTTGGGGATGGATCCCACCTAGCGGCCAATTTTGCAAGAAAATCGGTGGCATAGTTATCCTTTTGGGGGATGTGATGCAGCTCGATCCCCTGGAATTTGTCCTCGAGCTTGCAAACCTCTTGGTAGTATGCTTCCATATGGGGGCTTTTGTAGGAGGACTCCTTCATGACCTGATCAATGACTAGCTCTGAGTCGTCATGAACGTAGAGTCACGTAGCACCCAGCTCAATGGCGATGCAGTAGTCCGTTGATGAGGGCCTCGTACTCCATAGCATTGTTTGAGGCTGAAAAGTGGAGGCGGATGGTGTAGCGGAGCCTACTCTTGTTTGGGGAGATTAGAACCACTCCAGCCCCGAGCCAGGGCACCATTACGGACCCATCGAAGTACATTGTCCAGTACTCGTGGGTGACGTTCGGGGTCGGTAGCTGCACCTCTATCCATTCGGCGACAAAATCCATGAGAACCTAAGATTTAATGGTGGTACAGGGGATGTACCTCATGTCATGGCCCATGAGTTTGAGTGCCTACTTAGAGATCCATCCCATGATGTCGTGGTTGCAGATGATGTCCCCGAGCGGGTATAAAGTGGCGATCATGACTTCGTGGTCGGTGAAGTAGTGCAGGAGCTTCCAGGTCACCATCTGCATGGCGTATAGGAGTTTCTACACCTGGGGGTACTAGACCTTAGGGTCAGTGAGTACTTCCCCGATGAAGTATACGGGCCACTGGACCTTAAGTTGGTGTCCTGGCTCCTCCCTTTCGACGACCAATGCCGCGCTTATCACATGGTTGCTGGCCGCGATATAGAGGAGAAGGGGTTCTCCCCGTTCAGGAGCGACGAGGATCAGGGCTGATGTCAGGGATGCTTTGAGGCTCTCCAAGGCCTGCTGAGCTTCCTCAGTCCAAATGAAAGTGTCCGTCTTTTTTAGGAGCTTGTAGAGTGGCATCCCCCATTCGCTGAGCCGGGAGATGAATCGACATAGGGTAGCCAGATAGTCGGTGAGTCTTTGCACACCCTTGACATTGCGTATGGGACCCATGTTGGAGATGGCCATGATTTTTTTGGGGTTGGCCTCGATGCTGCGCTCGGACACAATGTATCCTAGCAGCTTCCCCTTCGGAACCCCAAAAACACATTTTTTGGGATTCAGCCTGATGTTGAATCTTCCGAGGTTCACGAACGTTGCGGCCAAGTTTGTGATCAGGTTGCAGGCTTGAGTTGTTTTGACCACTATGTCATCAACATAGACGATGATTGCTGGTCTTGGCCGCTCGACTTGATCAGGCTGATCGAGCAGGTCGATTTGGTCGGTGAAGCGTTGCTGCATGCACCTTTGGTAGGTGGTGCTAGCATTCTTCAAGCCGAATGGCATGGTTATATAGCAGTATGAACCATACGGGGTGATGAACGAGGTTGTGAGTTGATTGGACTCTTTCATCATGATCTGGTGATAGCCCGAGTAGACATCTAGAAAAGAGAGGATCTCACAACCCAAGGTGGAGTCGGCTATCTGGTCTATGCGCGGCAAAGGAAAGTGATCCTTTGGGCACGTTTTGTTGAGGCTAGTATAATCAGCATACATTCTCTATTTCTCGGTCTTCTTTTTAATAAGAATGGGATTGGCAAGCCAGTTAGAGTGGAATACCTCTCTGATAAATCCGGCTGCTAGGAGTTTGGCGATCTCTTCGCCTATGGCCCTGCACCTTTTATCATTGAAATGGCGCAGGCGTTGCTTCACGGGCTTTGACCCCAAGATGAGGTGCAGTGCGTGCTCGGTGACCTCCCACGGTACGCCTGTCATGTCAGAGGGCCTACCACGCGAAGACATCATGATTGGCGCGTAGGAAGTCGACGAGCTCTCATTCCTATTTGGCCAGGAGCTGGGTCCCGATCCGCACTGTTTTGGCCTGGGTCGGTGGGGTCGACCCCCACCGCCTTGGTTTCCTTGAGCGGGTGGAAGGCCATCGAGGAGGTTGGTTTGTTACAGTCTAGGACTACTGGGATCAACGATTCCCAGAGCCACGGGAGCTCGAACGAGTTGACGACCGTAGTGGCGAGCTCATAGTGCTCGCGGTCGCACGTGAAGGCGTGCGAGAAGGCGCTACTCATGGTAATGATGTCGTTCGGTCCCAGTATCTTCAGCTTGAGGTAGGTGTAGTTGGGGATTGCTATGAATTTGTTGTAGCATGGCCGCCTCAAGATGGCGTGGTAGGACCCTAGAAAGTCCACCACTTCAAAGGTGAGGACCTCCGAGCGGAAGTTGGCTCAGTTGCTGAACGTGACGGGCAGGTCGATCTGCTCAAGCGGGTATGCCTATGCTCCTAGGATCACCCCATGGAAGGGAGAGCCAGCCAGGCGGAGCTCCGACCTAGGGGATGCGCATGGCATCGAGGGTGTCGACATAGAGGATGTTGAGGCCACTGCCTCCGTCCATTAGCACCTTGGTGAGGTGCTTCTTGCGAATGATGGGATCGACGATGAGCGGGTAGCGTCCCAGTCTCATGACATGGGAGGGATGGTCCCTCCAATCGAAGGTGATTGGAGATTCTGACCAGCTGAGGAAGGAGGGGACGGCTGTCTCTGTGGCGCATGCCTCCCTATAGTGTACCTTGTGCTGGCGCTTGGACCAGATGGCGTTGGATCCGCCAAAGATCATGATGCATTCATCAGCGTCGGGGAAACCATCTCCATCCTAGCCCGTCGTGAATCCTTTCTTGGCTGCCGCCTCTTTGCCGTCCCCTTCTTTCGGCCCGCCGGCCTATCATAGGAAACATTTGAGGAGCTTGCAGTCATTGTAGATGTGTTTGTTGGGGTAGGCATGGTTAGTGCACAAACTATCCATGAGTTTGTTGAAGTGGTCAGGCAGTCCCTTTTGGGGCTACTTGCCCGTGCGATCAGCCGTGGTGACCAACGCGGTGTTGTCTGATCGGTGCTGATCTTTTTTATTCTTCTTGCCCCTCTATGTGGAGGGGCCCTCATCTTGGTCCATGCGCTTGGCCTTGCCTTTGTCCCGGCCCCCGTTGAAGACCGCTCCGACCGCCTCCTTGTCGGAGGCATGGTTAGTGGCGACATCGAGTAGGTCGTGGGTGGTACGGGGCTTTAGGCATCCAAGCTTGTGGATCAGGGACTCATAGGTCATCCCAGAGAGGAATGCGCTGATGACGTTCGCGTCGATGACGTTAGGGAGGGAGTTGCATCATTGGGAGAACCTATGGATGTAATCCCGTAGGGACTCACTGGGCTCTTGCTGGCAACTCTTGAGGTCCCAAGAGTTTCCAGGGTGGACATACGTCCTCTAGAAATTTCCGACAAAGACCCTCTTGAGGTCCACCCAGTCGAGGATGCTATCGTGCTAGAGGAATTCAAGCCATGCCCAAACATGTTCCCCCACGCAGATGGGGAGATACTAAATGATGAAATAGTCATCATCCACCCCTCCGGCTCCGCAGGTGAGCCAAAAATCGTCGAGCCAAATACTGAGGTTTATGTCCCTGGTGTACTTGGTGATGTTGGTGGGCGGTAAGAAGCACTATAGGAATGGTGCTCTCTAGATACGCTGATCAAAGGCCCGTGGTCCCGAGCCCTCAGGGCTGGGACTCTGGTCGTCCGGCTGACGACCGTGCCTGGGGCGTGTTTCACCGCTCCCCTCGATGGTTCAACCAGGTTCCGTGTCACCTGCTCTCACCGCTGCTCGGTGGACGTCATCATCATGCCAGGCCTGACGCCGGTTGCTGATGACGTTGCGAGCATCCTGGTGCGGACCAGACCGCTCGTGTACCGATGATCGGCGCGAAGCAGGCGCCAGGTCGGACCAAGGCACAGCAATTGCCTCTCAAGCCACACCTGGCGGCTGCAGTGGTGAGCGGATGGAGCAATCCATCTAGCGTGTCCCCACTCCCCCGGTGGGGAGAGAGGGTGCATGTCAGAGTCATGATGCAGAGCTTTGCGCTTGTTGAACGGCGACGGCTTCTACTAGAGCCCGAAGGTTCCGGTAGACTACCCGCTCCTGAGAGTCGACGGGCTTGGGAATGCCACACAAAAGCATTGTTGCAGCAGCGATATTCTGGCTAGCCCAAGCGAATTGTGGGAGATCGTTTCCCTCATTCATGATGTCGTGTTGGACCTGGTGGGTGTGACCCCGGGCACCGCCCACCGGGTTATTTACATAAGGCGCAACGTGCTACACCGAGCTTGCCAGCGCAAGCGGCGGCTAGTTCTACCATCATTGTCGTAGTTCCATGGCGTGCCCTTGCCCAAATGCGAGGGCCCCCGCACGTGGGTCTAGAGGAGTGTGAGTTTGCATAGACTCCGCAATGACCGGCAGCTGTCCCGAAGCGTCCGCCATAGCGCACTCCCAGGATGGATGGTGGCTAGGTGCCACGTCACCGATGTTGGAACCGTCGCTCTCACCCTCATCATACGGGAGTTCATGGAAAGTGGTAGGAGCATAGCTCACCATTCCCATGAATTCGAATAGTGAGGGGGGATGGCGGCAGCGTCCCTTGGAGCCCCCGAGCGCACGTGTCCATAGGGGACGCGAGGCCGTAGGGGAGCCGATCGTATGGTGTTCATGATGCGATAAATATGGTCCCTCCGGATAATCAGCGGGAGATAGTAAATAGAGAATAAATTACAGTATGCATATTACTCACAGCAGGGTTTGAGCAAAGAGTTTGCTTGAAATGAAGCATAAATGCCTTGTCGTTGAAGTCATCGTGCGTCCCGGAGCCGATGGAGGGTGCCCTCCGATGGGTGCCAGAACGAGAGTCTCCTCGCGGAGGCATAGTATGCCGAGCCGGTCGGCGACGAAGTCCAAGCTTTCGAAGAGGAAGGCCTAGGATGGCTCAAAGACGGGTGGAACCCGCATCCCAACCGGTGGGAGAGCGGGAAACTCGAGTGAGTCGAAGCGAGTCATATCGCTTGAGCCCGCCATGGCGAAGGTGGCAGAAAAGTGGGCCATCCGATGACCAAAAAGTGTTGAACGTACATCGTCTTCCCCATGGACGACGCCAATTGTCGGTGCATAAAGTGACCAACAAGTAAATATTTGTAGTTTTATCATACGTTGTGATCGAATGTGGCCTAGCACTCAATGACATAGGGTTTATGCTGATTCAGGCAACGTGCCCTACATCCAGTTTGAGTCGGTCGGTTACTTTATTCCTGAGCCCAGGTGCTCGAAGTTTACAGTGGGGTTACAAATGAGAAGGAGAAAGATGGGGGGTACAAGAGGTCCGGTCGGACTCCGATCAAAAGGGCCGAGAGCGACAGGAGCTCCGCTATGAGCTAAGTGTTCAAGCGTGTGCTTGAGGTTCAAACCTAGCGGTTCTATGGTTGTGAACTAGTAAACTTGATCGATCTAATGAATTTGAAATCACCTGAATGAATCTCCTTATTTGGAGAGAGCGCATCCCCTTTTATAGATGAAGGAGGTGGCTTTACAAGTGAGAGGGAGAGAGTATGTATGCTTCTAAACCTTGTTGCCCACGCCGGTGGGTATAGGATGATGGTAGGTGCCCACAACATTGTTGGATGTCGGATGCACATAGGAGGCTGCGTCATTTTGTTCGGGTATGGCAGATGTTGGTACCTGCTATACTGTTGATGCCCAGAGGCATGTGAGGGGTTTCACCATGTTCACTCGGTACGGTAAATGTCGGCGCCCACAACACTGTCGATGCCCAGAGGCATGTGGGGAGCCTTACCGTATGGGAGTTAATGGCGCTCACAATACTGTAGGGAAAATGTCGGCGCCTACAACACTGTTTACGTTAGGGAGGTTGCTGAGTACTATTTCTACAGGTGTACAGGGTATGGTCCCTGGTATCGTGGTTTGACTTGTGCGCCTTGCCTTGCTTTCTCCGTTCGTTCCCTGGTCCTTTTCGAGCGGGCGTCCCCGGTCGGTTGTTCCCAGTCGGCTCTGGTTGCGCCAGTCGGAGAAGAGCGGTGAGCAGGGTTTTTGCGTACCTCGGTCGGAGACGTGGGGTCGGAGTCGGAAGTAGTGTTTTGGCCAGGCCTTCTGGTCAAAGAGGCCGTCCGAAGGCGGGCTGGAGATCGAAGTGAGCACTCCAGTTCGAGAGGTGGGCCGGAGTTGAAAAACGGGCGCCGTTCCTCCTCAGCCAGGCCTTCCAGACGGTGATTGGATCGCCCTTCTGGCCTGTTGTTTTGATACTTGGGCCGGCCCATGAGTTGAGCATTTGTCTGCTTGGGCCGAGCCTTTGTTGGGAAGCCGGTCCGCGAGGGACCCCGGGTTTATAAACCCAACAGTAAGTGTATAGTTTATGACATAAAATCATTATTTTAGAAAGGACAAAAGGAAATGTAATAAAAGATACAAGATGAGTTTGAACTTAACTCCAGTGTAAAAAACATGTTGTAATTAACAAGAATTAAGAAAATTAAAATTTTAGATGCATAGCATCATACGATATAACATATAGGCTACAACAATAACCACAATAGTTTAACATAATGTTTCAACTAAATACATAGTAAAGATAAACTTAGGTGCCATGAAAATTTAAATGAAAAAGCTATGGACATAGATGAAAAAACATAAAGATTAGTAATTGGTATGTTTGTGACAACTAGATGGATATAACATAATATCTTTTGTGCATATTATGTTAGAAATGGACAAAGGGAAAAACATGCAATTTAATATTAGAAATTTTATTAGCCAGCGATATTAAACAATAACTAATTCTTATGTTTTTCAAGATTCTATCCCATGCGAGAGCACGGGTTGATGGACTAGTAATAATATATTGAGAATAAGCGATCAGGTGAAAGAAATGCTTTACAAGAATGAGCTAAGCATTCCTCTTAGAACATGTAGTGTTCCTTATTCTTGAGCCTCAGCAATTCAGAGCGCTAAAAGCCTCAGCGATTTGAGCTGCGGCTATTCATCCAATTGCAATCCGTTTTACCTCTTGACTAACCTAGGTAACTCTTCCTCCTAGCCATGGTACAATGACCCACAAATTGGCAGCGCAGTACTGTATTTCATCTCCAAGCACTAGCACTGGCGGTGGTTGCTGATCTCAGAACTTCCAAGTGGAAGGGGGCCTCATCTCCTGCGGTGGTAGGGTGGCTACCTATCTCGTGCTATTTCTGGGTTTGCCACTGCAGCTTGACTGAAAGACTAGTAATGCAGGTGCTCCTGATGCTTCCTACTCTTATACATAATTTCTACGGCAAGATCACTGGAGGAGCAAGCTACAGTTAGCAATACCGGCCTCTGCTCGCTTTCCAGCTATTTTATACTCAGGTTAGAGAGGCTGAAACAGTTGACCAGGAGGTACAATCTGATTCAGTGCAATTACCTATGCATATCAATGACATAGTAACTACTCCATTGAAATGTAGCCAGATACTGAATGCCAAATAAATTCCAATAGGAAATAGATCATCCAAGCATAGCTGATGCCTTATCTGGTTGTCACTAATGTCTGATTTAGGATCTGACACATGGAACATGATTGCTAAACATGCATGTTCATTGGAAAGTCTCATGGTTTTATCTTCATATAAACCTTTTCTTTCATGAAAAGATTTGGGATGAACTTAATTAAAATTTAAATCCACCAAACTTTCAACCTATATGACAATTAAGTAACTGTGTAAGCAATATACTATTTAGTTTAATTGGTTGAATACAGTTCTTCAGGGTAATCAGTCCAGCTAGAGTGTGCGCATGCACCTACAATGCATGGAGTGTAACCATCCACTCGAATTCTGACAACGAAGTGAATTTCATTTTATTTTCACTCATATTAATCAGTTCAGTTTCAGGCTTAGACAGGAAGGTACATGACCATTCTACCAAATTGGATCTAGCAAGACAGAGGTGCATGCCGTCTTCTCATACATGCCTTGCATAAACTGTGTCCTTAGTTGTAGTATCCTTTTGGGCTTATCCGCAAGACCAGTATGTTCGTTTCTTGCACTTGATCCTGATGCTGATGTCCATGGCTCCTCTCTAATGGCCCAAGAAGACAGTGATGGTCATTGGCATGTCTCGATAGACTTGAGTGGATCCATCGCCATCACGAAGGACCACAATCAGGTAGCAAAATTGTCATCGCTGTTATGTACAATTGCCACTTTGTCGTGCCGGGACTGGATCGCGGTTCTCAGTTCAATTGCTGTTACAAAGCTAGGCACGACCTCAAGTTCTCAATTCTCAATTGCAGAAACCTCTGGATCTGAAACCTGACAGAATAGTTGTACTAATGTACATGGGTTGGTTCAAGTGCATGTGCATCATGTAAGGCGATGTTTGGTTTCTCCTCCTAAACTTTAGTCGCTGTCCCATCGGATGTTTAGACATATGCATAGAGTATTAAATATAGACTAATTATGAAACTAATTACACAGCTTGTGACTAATTTACGAGACGAATCTTTTAAGCCTAATCAGTCTATGATTTGACAATGTAGTGCTAAAGTAACCATGTGCTAATGACGGATTAATTAGACTTACTAAATTCGTCTCGTGGAGTACCCTCACGTGACACCTCCTAAATTTTAGTCACCGGATCCAAACACCCCCTAAGTACAGTCGTGATTGCAGCAAGGACTTCTGTACACTGCCGAGAATTTAATAGTTGACAGTGATTCGCATCATAATGAGGAGCATCTCCTATGCACTGCTGCACTCATCACCTGGCTTCTGGGCTGCTTCGCTGAAACATACATGACGGCGAGGCACCATATAACACTGCTCTGGCTATCCTTTAGTTCCACGCCATCACAGGCTAGCCATCACGGGACCTCAGAGGAGTGGCGAGGGCATGTGTCCGATTTGGCGCCACTACCGCTTACTTGTATCTTACTTCCATCGACAAGACTGGTTTTCTGCTCCGTGCCCTCCTGTTTTATACGCAGGTTAGAATAGGGAGACCGAAACAATTCATTGAAACATAGTCAGGCAGTTGCTAGTTACCACTCATATGAATGAGTCACCAACTCAATCCATTCAAATATAGTCAGGCAGTAAATGTTAATCAATTCTGGTAATCTGACATCTCTTGAGGTCCTGCAAGCACAACTGCTGACTTATTAGGTCTGGTTTGTTGGGCTATTTTTTCTAACCAATATGTAAATTAAGTCCCGCCTAACCGAAGGTTATCGATAGACATCCATGTTCACTAGAGGTCTAACGTATTTATCTTTTTATGAAACCTTTCTTTCATAAAAAGAACGGTTGGCTGGTTTGGGACGAACCTAATTAAATCCACCAAACTTTCAACCTAGCTGACAATCAGGAAACTATGCAAGCATGTTACATGTACTATTTACTTTGATTGTTTCAACACAATTATTCAACGTAATCAGTCCAGCTAGATCATGCGCATACAACCATGCAGTCAAATTAACACAAAGAAGTGCATGTGAGTAAATTTTCAATCACTTTGCTCAGTTCAGTTTCAGGCTAAGACATCATGTAAGATGGTCATTCTACCAAATTGGATAGGGCACTCGCCACACCTTTACTCTGCCGCGGATCCCAACCCCAAATCGCCCCCAGCAGCCATGGGCAGAACCGCAGGTCTGTCCGAGGAAGAAGAAACTCCGATTCAGGAGTCGAAGACGAACCGTTACTCTGCCTTTGGGCCTTGTGGGCTGCGGTTGTGCTGAACTTATAGCCATATGGCTTTCCGGCTTCATTATTAGAGAATAAAGAAATAGATAGAAGTTTAGACTATCGATAATGCTTGGCCACAAGCACCCACCACGTCCGGATGCAGCACGCCTCACTCCAGATGTGCTCTCTCGCTCAAAAAAAAAAAATCTCTGGCACGTCCCACTCCACCTCGCTGCTGTGCCCATCCCCGCGCATGCCCCCATCCTTCGTCCAGCCGCCTCACTCTGCCACCGCGCGTGCCCCATCCTGCGCCGCGCAACGCCGCCCCGCCCCACTCCACCATCCCCGTGTGCGCGCGCCCCATCCTGTGCCACGCAACGCCACCGCGCCCCACGTCGCCTTGCTGTCGCGGCCAACCACCGGCGCACCCTAATCTGTGTTTGCCCGTCATAGCCACGACGTGCACCGCGCCATCATCACCCCGCACCACCGGGAGAAGGTCGTCGCCGCCTAGGACATCATCTCCTGTGCTCGGCCGAAGACGGGCGTCAGAAGAATCCGTATGTTGCAAATGCATGTTTCAAGTGTATTCGATGTTTCAGAGGTACGTTGCAAGTGTTTATATGAATGTTGCAAAATTAGATCAGGATATTGCACATGTTACAAGTGTTTCAGAGGTATGTTGCAAGTGTTTCAAAGATATGTTGCAAGCGTCTATTCAAAAGGTTTCATCCATTTCTAGATATATGTTTGTAAGTGTTATTTGGATGTTGCATATGTTTCAGTGGCTATATACATATGTGGCAAGAGTCTATTCAAAATGTTTTATTTGTTATCTGGATGTTGCATACGTTGTTAGTGGCTATACACATACTCTCTCGGTTTCTTAATATAAGCCATATAGTTTTTAGCACTAATATTAATGCACGGCTTGGGAAATAATGTGAGACCGAGGAAAAAAAGGAAAATCAGGCCATCTTCTCTCTCCCAATCAAATTGCTTCCTAAATCTAAGGGATTGGTTGGGGCATGTGTTATATACGGTGGGAAGGTTTCCAAATTAATCGGCATGGGAGCTGATACGTACTTATATTTTAGAATTTTCTTTAGAAATCTATATGGCTTATATTAAGGAACGGAGGGAGTATATCGTAAGCGTTTGATGCAAATGTTTCACCTATTTCAGACATATGTTACATAAGTGCTTCATGTTGCAACATTTGTAGGCTCATGAAGTGGGCGCATGTGGAGGCGGTCCCCACGGAAGCAGGTGGTCCCCATTTGCGCGCGAAGCGGGTGTGGGTGGAGGGCGGGCAAGCAGGCGTAGCAATTGCAGCCGTATGCGGGGCAGGCGCCAGTGGTGGACCTAGAGGGTATGACGGGTAGGCCACGGCATACCCTAGGGTCCAGCTGTCATTCACACGTAATACAAATTTTCTGTGTAAAAAAAATGCCCCATGTCCATCTCTCGCCTCTCGGATCTGCTTCCGCCGTTCTACGCTACGCATGCGCGCTTGTAACTCCGCATTGTGCCTCAACTAGTGGATGGGCGCGCCCTTGCGCGTCCATGGAAGGGGGTGGAGCAAAAAAACGGCGAAGGCGAGCGTAATGGATGGAGGTTACTACGAATGTTGGGCCATTCCTTTCAGCATGTTAAAATTTTGGGCCACATATGTGTGACCGGTTAGTGGATGGGCTGGGCCTGCGGTCGTGTGCTTTATTCCGGCTCGTGTACTGTACATTCACGGGAAGCATTTGCAGCGGTTCGCCGTCACGGGTGTATGTTCATGCATTTTACCTGTCAAATTGAAGACCAAACGCGTTGGTTTTATAGCTGGCAGTGGAGTGATCTTGTAAACATATTCTGGAATTGATTGTGGAACCTTTGTAACAACCTCAACAGTTGTATATCCTGTGATGTCAATCATCAGGTTGTAATCAACTGCTTTGTAGTTTCTTTTGGCATCTTGCACAACAATTTTTTTTATGATGTACACTTTTCCAATGTCAAAAAGATGTTCCTTCTCATTTATGAGGTCATCAGAGATTTCAGCATAGATAGCATTGGCCTGTTATAATTGTAACAGAATACCATGGTTACACTATGTTTATTTCTACTATAACTGCTTGTGAATACGCAATATGTACAGAACAAATAGAAACAGCACCTTTGCATCTACCAGAACCATGCCAATGTATAGAGGGGCACCTTGACTCGTAGTTTCATAATGAGTCCATTTTCTCACAACTCGAACAATGACACCATGTGGATGTTTCCCTTTGTCCAGCTTATTGAGAAACTTGGGCTGCTGCATACTGTATCTGTGATATATAAAAAAAATTATTTTTTTAGAACAACACATGCATATATGAAAAATAAAATCATGTGTAAACGACTTTGAAATAGTATATTAAAAAAATGGAACAATGACTGAAAAATTGTAAGGTAGATAGCACACAACCATATAGTAATATCCTAGTCCTTTATTACAAAAAAAACATTTGAGTGCCTACATTTTGACCTATAACATATCTAGATTATTATACACATGCCAACATATGGCGACACCCAGGCATATAGACCTGGTGTATTTAAATATAAACTGAGACTCTATTTGTTATATACATCAAACTATAGAACAAACTCTGTACAGAAACAGCCATCCTCTGAATACTGATATGCAAAATCATCATATGCTGTAATAGCCATCACTTGGTAGAATGAACTAAGAAGCAAAATACTGATAGGAGATCTCTGCAACTGATGCTTAGGATAGATGTTGAAGAATCTCTGTATAAACAACGTTCCTTGTCTGGTCTGTAGGTCTACCTTCATCGTCTTCTATGTAAATTTTGAGGCCTTGCTTCGCTGTTACACGAGAAACAGCTACATAGAGCTGTCCATGTGTAAAAACTGGTTTTGGGAGATAGAGACCCACTGCTGATAGTGTTTGTCCCTGACTTTTATTGATGGTCATAGCATAGCAAACTCTAATTGGATATTGACGCCGTTGTAGAACAAATGGCCACTTATTATTTTTGAGAGATAAAGTAATGCGTGGTATGGCAAAACTCTGATTTGCGTGAGAACCATTCATAATCTTTGCTTCGATAGTCCATTCTCCTATAGATGTCACAATGAGTCTTGTTCCATTGCACAGGCCTGCTCTCTGATTCAGATTGCGCAACAGCATTATCGGAATTCCTTGTTTGAGCACAATTCTATGCTGCGGGAAATTGTTTCCATTAATGGAATTAAGAAATTCAATTGGATATAAGAGGTCGTATGCTTCATGCTGAGCAGTAGATTTGGCAATAGTATCTGAACTGAAATATTCTTTCTCTCTGCCAGGTACCAATGGAACCATATAGTCATTGACTGAATGCGTAAGTTCATTGGTTGGAGCAAGTATGGCTCTCTGTACAAGATAGATGGGATCTTTGCATCTAGCATGGAAATCAGGATAAATTGCTTTTACAATGGCCGCAAGTCTGTTCTCAGCAGGACTTACAAGGAATTCTTGTGGTGATCCAGCTTCCTTCATCCTCTCCTTCCTTTGCAAGGGTAGGTATTTTTATTTTCACCAATGTCTAGTATCCATTTATTGAATGCGGCCACTTGTTGCTGCTGAATAGGATCTTCTGGTGAGCAAAGCAATCGCATATTTTGTTTTAGACTTAGCACTTCAACATGGGACCATAAACGGGAGGCGATGATAGTAGCAGCAATAACATCCTGTTTGTTACCATCTTTAACTACTGGTAAGATCTGTCTAAGATCTCCTCCTAAGACTACAACCTTACCACCAAATGGAATATTTGCGATCTCAGGATTTTTAACTTTTTCAATGTCACGAAATGTACGGTCAAGAGCTTCAAAACATTTCCTATTAGCCATGAGTGCTTCATCCCAAATAACCAGACTTGTGAGTTCAATTAGTTCAGAGAGCATGGTACCTCTACTTACATCACAAATCATATCATCTTCTACCTCACAAGGTATTTTGAACCTTGAGTGGGCGGTACGGCCTCCTGGTAAGAGGAGCGCTGCAACTCCAGAGGACGCCACGGTCAGAACAATTTTGTTCTTTCCTCTTAGATAACCAACTATCCGATTCCATAGGTATGTTTTACCAGTTCCTCCATATCCAGCTACAAAAAAGAAACCAGCCTCATTCTGCTCAACTCTCTGTACTATTTTATGGAAAGCATTTTTCTGGTCTTCGTTAAGGGAAACAATTGGATTATTCATATCGATCAATGGATCAAGAGGATGTGATAGCTCCTCTTCAACAAAACAATTGTGTAGAATAGGATAAGCAGCATGTGTCTTTGGCGGTAAGTTGAAGTCTGTTATATTCTTGCCACTTTGAGAAAAAAGAGCAGAGAGTTCATCAAGAAGATAGTCTCTAGCCATTGAATCAGGTAATTGGTAACTGGGGTCTCCAATCATATCTCTATACTGATAAATGATATCATCAGCTAGATGTCTCCAAACTTTTTCAAACAGAGTGTTCTCATCACCTACTTCACAAAAAAGTATCATAGTGACAAATAAGCTGCGCAGCTGTGGCGAAGTAGCCCAAGCTGCTGCTTCATCAAATGCATCATACCATTCGTGGTCATCACTGAGCAAACCACGTGACTTGCAAGCTTCTTTGAATGTGTGATGGTATACTCTGTTGTGGAATCTAAGATGTTCATAGCTTGTAGCTCCTTTAACTATGAGTAGCAACATCTGAAGATAGTACCGTTCTCCAGCCAAGGGATGAACATAGTGAAGTCGACCTATTTTATCATGCCGCTGTTTGCACTTACTCCATTTCCTATCTCTCTGATCCCATACCCATTTAGAAGGAAATTCAGGATAAGTCAGTGTTCTAGCTTCAGGAAAAAGTTCATTACATACAAACCACTGTGTTAACATAGTTCGCCTCAAAAACTCTGCAGACAATAACTTATCCATCTTAGCCCTCGCACTGAAAGTTATGAAATTCTCATTAGGCATGTGCACAGGCATTCTCTCAATAGCTAGAAAATGTCTGTGAATATCATATCCAAACATTCTCCAGCATGCATCTTGTTCGTAGATGTATCTACAATGAAGATATTCCTTAACCTCGTTTATAGTCTGTGTGTCGTCATCAAACGGCGTTTGCTGGCCTCTTTTAACTCTCTGAAGGTAAGCTTTGCTACAATCAGCTCCTTTTGTTACATACTTGAAGAGGTATTTGATAAAAGTAGTCTTATTACACCACTCAACATTTATGTGTGCCTGGTATTTTTTAAGGAGCAGCATGTTGTAAGGAACAACCCATCTATTATCCATGTGGCAACCTCCCTTGATGACAAAAAGTGTGGCCTGACCTCTTTTATAGGTAGCAAAACCAGTTGAAGTAACTAAAGTATCATCTTGATAGGTTTTAGGGAAATGCTTGGAACACTTGTTGTTCTTCATGCAAGGGCACTTAGGGTTTTGTTTACCACAGGGTCCATGTATCATGTGCTCTGCAACCAGAACATAACCTAATGGATCTAATTTTGGATCAGGTATCTCAGCAGATATGTGTTTGTCAATCATTGCTGGAGTGGGATTAGATGTATCAGCCGAAGTCCAGATAATAATATGTGCGTGTGGAAGACCTCGCTTCTGAAATTCGACAGTATGTAGTACTGCAATGAAAAGCAGCAACATGACTCACTTAAGAAACAGTGGGTATAGGCAGAGGAATACAAAGAACAATATCTAAGAAAAGACATAGATGTTTTGTATGCATGTACAAAATGTACCTGCGTTGCAAGGTCCGAAAGGCATACCCTGTCTAATATCTTTGAGAAGTTCCTCCAACTTCATGTTAAATACTCTGACTATGAGATCATTTCTATCATTTGGTTTTTGTCCTGGTTCGAAAATACCCTCAACAACTTCCAACCATCTTGGGTTACATGTGAATGTAACAAAAAAATATGGAGGGCCATATTCTCGGTAGATAGCTATGCCATCATGATAATTTTGTATCATGTAACGTCTTCCACCAGTATACGATGCTGGTAACATAGTCATCTTTCCCATCTCACTGCCCTCTGTAGATCCTTTACTGATAGCATCACAAATGCCCTGTATACTATCCATTCTAATATCATCCTGATTATCCACTATGTACCTCAATCTATTTTCATCAACACATGCTCGAGCATCAACCTTAGCTTGGGTTGAAAGCGGACCATAACACAGATAGGGATTGGGCTCATTCTTCCTGTAGTGAAATAGGTAGCAGTAATAATCCTACATTGTAACCTTGACACGAGCATTCTGTGTAGATTCTGTGACACCAGTGTATAGAACTCCAGTCTGCCATCCGCGCTCAGCATACGGAAACAATAATGGATATTGAAGCGCCATAAAAGCAGGATGTAGAGCAGATATCTGTTGCAGCTCACCTGTCTGTTTCTCCACAATAATGTCCCTCTCAAATGTGTCAGTGCCAAAATCTCCAACTACAAGCATTGCTAACTGCTCAACAGCTGGTAAACTGTATTGAGGTGGATCTCCATCTTTTGGACCAACAATGCGGATAATAAAATCTTCAACATCATCACCTGCCAACCTATCTCTAGCCATTCTGAATTGTTTTGCAAATGAATTGTGCTCATCAAGCATGGTGATCAGGGACTGAATAATGTCTCCATCTAGATCTGATGGTGGTGCGTCACCATGATCTAAAGAAGCAATCCTATTTTGAATCTCATTGGATGTATCGTATACATATAGCTGGATAAATTTTGGAATTCGACCATCCACAGGCAACAAAGAACCAATGCGGTGGTGAATCTGTCCACAAATCTTGAAAACTGGAGGACCCCTACCATCATTTGTAGTCCGGTCTATCTTTGCACCCATAGAGGTGAATGCAAACAGGCAATTGTACTTTCTAATGTTCTTCATAAACTTGTTAGAAATAGGACCCCCACCAAATGTTGCCAAAGATGCCAAAGGCTCAGGTCTAGGAAGAAATGGTGGTATAACTACTCGACCTCCTTTGCAGCACTTGTTGTAAATAACCGAAGCAGATGAACTCCGCGACTCCTTGCCAACCTTTTCTGCATGCCAAAATATTGCACGACAATTACAACATCGCTGATCGGGTGCTCCATAGTATGATCTCTCTGGATATGAAACTGCATTGTCCATGCACAGTAGACATAAAGCCATGGATGAGTCACAGGCTACCACACGAAACATAGACGGAACCTAGGAAACTGGGATGTGTACCTTTCAGAGCCTCTACAAAATCTTCATCAAACTGACCACAGTCCAAATGAGCGCTGTAAACAGTAGCTGCACCTGTTTACACATTTTAGCTTTTAAGCACAGAGTGATCCAAAGATGTAGATAGACCATGTATGATCAAGTGGCTTTCAATACCTCCCCACACACGCCGATGTTGACTTAGCAATTTCCTTCTTTTTTGCCTAGAGGTTGAGGGATCAGGACGCTCAAGGGGATAGGAAGTATTATTTCCTAAGTAAAGAATTGCGAAGATAAGATAAGAATAGACCTAGGATAATAATGTTTGTAAATATATTGGCCTAGACGCTGGAGGATACATACGTCCCCTTGCGCGACGACCTCTCGAATTAGCTGTAGCGGAGGTGCGTAAAGGCACCGAAGCATCAGCTGATAAATATAAACATGCACAGTTAAGCACAACACTGTAAAAACACAATAAGGTTTCATAGGGCAGGAGAAAATATATATACGAAATTAAATTAAACAAAATCTATTGTACATACATAGATGCTGAGCTGCGATGTCAAACTGGTGGTCCATGAACACCGAAGGCTACACATCTTTGCATGAAGATATAACAATGAAAACAGTCTTTTGGTTTAGGAAAAAAGCAAACATCCTTAGGCATAAAAAGATAGTCTGTTGTGTGTTTGGTATGAGACAGTAGGGAGCAATAAGATAAGAAAACAGATACAATATATACATACGAAACAAAGGTTAACCTGCACAGGCTGATCATAGCATCATATGAAATAATGTAAGGATGGCTGACACAACAATAGCATGCATTGAAACATGATAATATGTGATATAAATTAAAAGGACTAATGTATTCATCTGGAAGACAAACAGAGGACCACATAATCCGAAAACACATGAACATAATTTGTTTTTTAACAGTTTTAAAAAAAATTACAGAACCAAACAGAAAAGAGAGAGAGTACAAATCTGAATCGAACAAAAACAACGACACTATAGTGCAAGACTCTCTGTAGATGAACTGACTTGATCTAACAACTGATGTGCATACATCAGCACAACAGATGATGGAACTGTGTCCTCCTCTAAGGACGCCAGTACTAATCTGGCAAGATGTGCACCTCTATTTGCAACTGGGAAAAGACGTTCAGCCAAAGATCTATATAGCTGTAATCCATGGATGCTATAATCAATAACAAGAAGCCATATATTCTTTGTAAACCTATAAGAGCCTGTAGAGCTGCTGCCTCATAAGGCAAATGATTAGTCACAGAAACAGGAGCCCAAAAAAAGAGTGTTTTGGAAATACCCCGCTGTACAGAGGGAGTCAGCTCTACCTCAATTCCATATACATGGCTCCCATCATCTGCTATCTCATGTATACAAGCCACATAAGGTAAATTACAGCGAACAACAACCTCTCGCAGAATAGGCTACGTAGGATAAATTGATGGCAAACATGAGGGCAATAAGAATCCTTTGTCCGTCAGGAAGAGAAGAAAAGCAGACGAACCTAAGCGGCCCTTCCCTCACTTAGTTTAATTAAGATGAAAAAGCAGATAGCCTGATTGTCTGAAAACTTTAAGAAATTTTAAAAATGTTTTGAAATTTTTTTTGGATGAAACAACAATTCCAGTGTCCAGACAAGCTGCGAAGAGCGTGTTCGTCGTCTAGATGTTTTTGCACAAACGAAAGCAGAACAGACGTGTATCAGTCCGAAAGAGCAGACCAACCAATACTGATAACATAACATAGATATTGCAAACCAAATAAGGAAAGTAGTGTTACCTAAAAGGAAAGCCAAAACCGCAGAGCCGCAACCAACGGAGCCGAGGACAGCCAATATGAATAGGTACAGCACAGCAAGGAACGAAGCAACTGAGAAAGACGGCACAGACGTACTGCAAGAACAGAGGAACAGTAGGTATAAAAAAAATGACCACACGAATCAATATAAGTAAATCCTACATGTATCTAAAAAATACTTGTAACTAAATAATATGAAATACAAACATACAAAGAACATAGAAGCACCAATGCAGATAATATGAGTGATCTTATGTTCATGGTTCATCACATAATATGGAATAAAAACAAGCACCAATGCAGGTAATATGAGTGATCTAATGTTCATGGTTCATCACACTACCACAACCTACCTTGCACACCCAAAACCCACCCGCGAAAATATAGGTTTCATTAAATGTCCTCTTTGACCAAGGCACTAAAAATAGGCAATTTACATTGTATATATATAACGCAGCTACTCAAACCTCGTAAAAAAAAGGAGGCTTATCCAATTGATAAGAACTCTCGAAGAGATGATGAACATCGATATGTTTTATGAATTTAGCGCCAGCCTGAGCTGGCACAACGTTACCAACAATTATTTTCTTTCCCATAACAGGTGGACCAAAAAAAATCATCTATATGGCTGATATAAAATAGAATATAAACAATAGATGTTAGCTTTGCATCAGGTAAAGGTGGCACTCCGTTGCGAGCCTAGCACTAAAAAAAACCTATCATAATAACAATGAACTATATATAGTAACAGAAAGTAATCAGCGGTAAATAACATGACAGCAAAATGCATATTTTTTTTAATCAATTGTCATATAAAGCAGACTTTATTACGCTCATCCGATACATACTACAGCTAGATGTCGTCCAGAAAATATCACACTGATGCATGTCATGATCAGTCTAACCTCATTTAGCAACAATAATATGACTCCTTCATAGGACTAATTGGTGCGCTCTTAATATAACTCTTCACACATATCATCTATTCTGAAGACACACTATTGTTTAATATAAAACAACTGACGTAAGTATATCTAAGGAACCTAAACAGTGCATCCACACTATTTAAGAAACAAGGCACTCATTAAAAGACAAATCATGAAGATCTGGAGTCCAATGCCATAGGCTGAATAAAACTGATGGTACAATTTAACAACATTATAAGTACCAATAATAGATGTAAAATCTAAATAGCGCATTTATTAACTTAATAGCTATTGTTGTAGTAGTGGCACATCTATTGTTGGACAACAATCATGTAACTCGAAAACTCCATTTTTTATTAGACTCACCGCAGCACCATATCCTAACATGAATCCATCTCTATATATGCATACCAAATCGAATAAGACCAGCACACACTTGGTAAAAGGCATAAACGAATCCATCTTTACCTGACTGAAATCCCTATGTGCAGGTGGAGCAGCGCCCCCCCCCCCCTCCCTCCCGCCCGCGCTCCCCCTCACCCCCACCACCAAGTCCGCCGAGAGCGGCGTAGCAGGAAGAGAGAGGCGCAGAAAGCCATAGAACAACAACCCAACGAGCACCGCGCCGAGCCAGAGAAACACAGCCCCCCCCCCCCCCCCGCCAGCACCGCGAGCATCAGCAGCAGCGCGGCCCCCCGCGAGCAGCGCGGGCAGCAACAGCAGCAAGGGCGGCCGGCCACCAAGTCCGCCGAGACCAGCGAGAAGCGAGCGGCGCAGAAAGGCGTGGACGAAACCCTAGCAAGAATGGAGAGCAGCGAAGGCGACGGCGAGGAAAGGAGGAAGCGAAACGGCGACGACATGGACCAGCTCGATTGGGAAGAAGCCGAGGCTAATGTGTCGGAGAAGAAGCTGGAAGCCCTGTATATATATGTCTCTATCCGGATTCTTAGTTGGAGCCAACAAACACACAGGAAGACTGAGAAGGAATTTGGAATCAACAGAAGCAGCTTCGAGCAAAAGCGGCTTTAACAAATCTGAGGCACACGATGACTGATCGAACGGTGGTTTCCTAATGGGGCGACGTGGCCGACCCCTCCTTCGGAGGAGCAGGCGCCCATTGTCTTGGTAAATTCCCCCTACACACGCGCACGCGACGGTCAACGAGAAGTAGAGACATATCGATTCGTCAAGAATGAACTCTCCGGCACGCTGCCACCCACGGCGAGACGGAGACCAACGCTGGCATGGCCACGGACTCAAGCAGCAGCAGTTCGGCACGGGGTCCACCAAGCTCTCCATCCTCGCGTCGTGGCGTCAGCTCGGGCCAGGACGCCGATCGCTGGGTCGTTCATCGTCGAGTTGCCGAGTTGCAGGTTTAAGATTGTTCTTCTTATTTCTAAAACACTGTTACTGTGTACCTACGTACTTTTATTTATTTATTTATTTATTTGTTTGTATTTCAGTTTGGTGGGGTCGTTCAACAGAACAATAATTAGCGGTTGAACGACCTCACAAACTGAAATACATAGAAATCACTCAAAAATAATTAAATAAAAATACGTAGGTACAAAGTAACGAGTGTTTTGGATGATTATCTAGTCACATTCATTGGCGGGATATTTTCTTCTCAGTGGATGAAGATGATATAATCGAGACATTAATGTCATTCAAAAAGCCACGAGTAAAGTAAGACAACTAATATTGTAAGTCTCTTCTATGACATTTCAAACTATTCGTATTTTTTTAACAATGTATATCGAGATTTATCGTTGTTTCTTGCTTAATCTTTAACTCTAAGGCTTAATCATGTTATTTAATATACGTGGTTTTATTGAATTAAAATATATTTTAACGAATTGACTTAAGAATTTTTCTTATAGCATATTCTGTAGTAAAATCCTAGGTCCGTTAGTAGCAGGTGCATTAGCATGTGGGGAGGCGCAGCAGCGGCAGGCGATGGAGGCTCTAGCCACGCTGACTTTGGGCTTGTTTGGTTTCTACCGTCCCTCCTAAAATTCCTATCATATCGAATGTTTGGACACATACATGAAGTATTAAATATAGATTAATTATGAAACTAATTGCACAACTTGCGACTAATTTGCGAGACGAATCTTTTAAGCCTAATTAGTCCATGATTTGACAACTTGGTGCTACAGTAAACATGCGCTAATGACAGATTAGTTAGACTTAAAAAATCATCTCGCATTTTAGCCTCCATCTATATAATTGGTTTTATAATTAATCTATATTTAATGCTCCTCCTTGTTAGTATCTAAATCTTTAATGTGACATGAATTTTAAAAGTGACTGAAGAACAAACACCCCCTGTAGCACTGCGTTCAAGTCCGCCCGATCATTTTTTACAGACTGCAGTCCGTCCGTTCATTTTCCGTCTCGACGCAGCAAGCCAGCAACCCTTCGTGTTGATCGCGACTTGGCCGTCGTACTGGTACCGGCGACGACTCCGCTCTGCTCCCGCAGGTAAGGAAGTCTGCAGCCCTCTGCAATTTCGTCCAAACTGTCCTGATGGCCAGATCCAATTTGTGACTTGCAGTTGCAGCCCTCCGCAACTCCATGCAAGTCTACACATACTGCAGCTCGGCACAGACGCACAGTAAGGCCCTCTAAAACCTGATTTCCTTCCTCTTTGTTGATTGTTCTTTGTTCAAATTTTTGGTTACAAATTAATTTGATTGGTTGATTTTAAAGCACGGTGAATTATTAACTAAGGTCCCATTTGACACAGCTCATCTTCACCAATAAAGCTGATTTTTTTAGTTTTTAGCTCAACAAGTAACTCTACCGATGAAGCTGACCTATTTTTTTCTTCATGTGTGGCAAAACAAAATGGACAAAAAGCTAAAATTACCACACTGCCCTAAGCTTTTCTTTTTTTCTTTTCTTATTTTTCCTCATCTCCTCCCGGCCGCTATCTTCCTCACGGGTCGCATCTCACGTAGTCGCGTGCCCCCATGGTCGCGTGTACTCGCGTGCCGCCGCTCATCCCGCAGGCTGCGAGACCCGTTGGCCGCGCCCCGGATGCCATGCGCCAGCGACTGTGAGCCCCCCGCCGAGCTGGTGGCTGCGCCCCGGTGGCGAGCCCTAGCGGCCACACCCCGGAGGCGTGCGCCGGCAGCTGTGAGCCCACCCGCCGAGCTGGCGGCTGCGCCCCGGCGAGCTGCGCATCTTCCTCCTGGTGGCTGCGCCCCTAGGCGGGACGCGCCTTGGCGAGCTTCGCCCCCGGCGTCCACGCCCCAGCGAGATCTGGCGGCGTCCGCTTCGCTGCGCCCGTCTGCGACATCCAGTGGCGTCTGCATCCCTGCGCCCGTCTGCGACATCCAGCGGCGTCCGCATCCCGGCGGCGTCTGCAGCTGCGCCCCGCGGCCGCGCCTGCAGCCGCACGCCCGGTGGTGGCACCCGCATCTGCGTCCGGCGGCGGTGCCCGCAGCCGCGCGCCCACGGCAGCTGCACGCGCGTGCGCACCAGCGGCCGTGCCCGTGCGCGCCCTGGCTGCTACGCCCGCATGTGCCCCGGCGGTCGCGCCGGTCGTGCCCCGGCGGCCGCGCCCACACTCCCCGGCAGAAGAGCACGCGACGTGACCGTGGGCAGATGTGAGAAAGGGACTGGCTTGGGCTCACCTGTGGCAAGGGAAGCTAGAATAAGCTATTTTTTCAGTTTTATCCCATCACATTCTTCTGTGATAGAAAAAAAAGTGTTTGACAAAAACAAAAGCTCATAATAACTTTATGAGCTATCGTGAGCTATGCTAAACAGGTCCTAAATATGAAACCAAAAAGTAAAGGACACAGGAAAGTGCAATGTCAAAACTATCTATGCTATGGACTTGGCCATAACTTACTTTTTTTTCTATCCTCCGCCACTGACTCTCCCTCTGACTTCCCGGTTTTAGATGACGTCCATGTCGTCTCCCACTGCGACATCAGTTTTTCCTAGAGCATCGTTATCCCCAAAAGGCTCCATGCCTAACCATCCTCTATACCAAGATCAATCCTGGTGCTTCCCGAGTCTACTATAGAGAAAAAGTGGAGGAGTCTAGGAAAATATTCAATTAAACATTCATCTATCTTGAACCAGAAGAACGAAGCTGAAGCAAGAGCTCATGCTCGGGATGTCTGGTATGGTGTTTATTTCTTCTCCCTCGTTCCTCTTTTATGGATCCCCAGTCCGTCAAAGAAAAGACAAAACAATAATACCACATTGATGTAAATGTTTGGTTCCATTATTACTGTGACTCATTAACATCTTTAGTTGGGCTCCCAATGAGGATGCCCACGGCTTTGAATCCCATTGCGAAAACATGCATGTGTTTATCATTTTTTTGCAGCCTAGCCCAGTTAGAACTTGAGGCGAGTAGGCGACTATGAAGGTGGCCATGTTTCCATGTCCTCTTTTTATTAAAATTAATCAACTAGAACCATTAAGTTGGTGGTAATAAAAACCTATTACGTCCTTACTCTTGTTACAATGTGTCCAGCAAAATATAAGTGGGTTTTCGGAACCATAGCTGCTTATATCAGCTTGTGAAATGTGCGACATGTGAAGTAAACTGTGAAAATTGAGAAATACATGTGGAGAAAGAGATTATGTCAGTGCAGTTTACTTCGATGATCTTAATATAAGTCTATATGGACTTGCATTGGTGGACGAAGAGCTCGCTGCACAGAACACCGTCTCTCCCTTTGCTCCTCGTAGGGCATGCAGCTGCACGCCTGCACCTCTCAATCCAAGCACTAGCACCCAGTTCTCCCATGCATCTCTGTTGTTTCTTCTCCCAAATCACAACAAAGCCAAGCAGCAGCCGAACTGCTGCCTCAGATTTCACTGCTCCTCTCTTCTTCACCTCGACTGTCAGCCTGTTCGTTTGGCTGTGGCTTGTCGTAAACGATCGTAAATTTTCAGCTGAAACAGTATTTTTCTCTCACGCAAACCAGCCAGCAGTACTTCTTCACGAACCAACAACGATACGAAACAGCCAACCGAACAGGCTGTGTATGATTCAAGACACTGATATCCAAGGAGTGGCGAGGGGCTGTCTGTGATTTGGCGCCACTTCTTACCTCTATCTAACTTCCATCTGACAGAGTAGTAATGCAGGTGCTCCTGATGCTTCCTACTCCTATACACAACTCCCATAGCAAGATCACTTGGGCAGCCAAACACAGGCTTTCTGCTCCGTTCCCTGCTGCTTTATATACACTGGTTAGAGAAAAGAGGTACAATTTGATTCCATATGAATGAGTCACCAACTAACCATCCATTGAAATATACTCAGGTCAGGTTCGCTGAGCTATTTTTTCTATGTAAGTTAAGTTCCGGCTAACAGAAGGTGATCGCTGAACATGCATGTTCACTAGAAGTCAACGTTTTATATTTTTATTAAACCTTTCTTTCATGAAAAGAACTGTTGTCTAGTTTGGGACATGTTCTTTTGTGGACATGTTCGGTTGTGGACCAACCTGGCCTGGATTCAATCCGGTCCGTTTCTCTCTAGAATGCGTGTTTAGTTAGCCCACTCTAGGATTGTGGAAGCAAGTTAGCCTACTCCAGGATTGTTGAAGTACGTGAGCGCGGCTCATCCTCGCCAGGAATCAAGCTGCTACTCTAGGGTGGAACGAATCCCTGTGGAGGCTACGTGCAGTAGAACGTGCGGACGCTACGGCAGCGGAACGAATTCCTGTGGAGGCTACCTGCACCTCAGCGATCTCCCCACTCATGGCTGTGTGGATCGGTTCCACTCGGGGAATTAATCCCCAGCAACCGAACATGCCCTAAAACTGCTGAACTTTCGAGCTGCTAGCTGACAATCAGAAAATTGTGCAAGCATATACTATTTAATTTGATTGGTGGAACACAAATATCTAGCCTAATCAGTCCAGATAGATTATGCGCATACAACTACACTGCATGGACTGTACCATATCCACTAAAATTCAGACAAAGAAGCAGTGGCGGATCGGGGGGGGGGGGGGGGGGGGGGGGGGGGGGGGGGGGTGCTAGGGGGGCAGCAGCCCCCCCCCCCCCCCTGTGAGAGTGATTTTCCTTTATATTTACCGTAGAAAAACGTGATTTTACCATTAATCTTCGATATTTGTTCTAAATCTCTATTGATTACCCCCCCCCCCCCCCCCCCCCCCCCCCGAGGTGCTCATCTTGGCTCCGCTAATGCAAAGAAGTGCATGTGAGTAAATTTACAATCACTATGTTCAGTTCGGTTTCAGGTTAATACAGGATGATAGATGCCCATTCTACCAAATTGGATCTAATAAAACAGACGCGCACAACAGGTGTGCATACATATAATGCATATACTCTGCCCCTGACTATCTGGTTTTAGATGAGGCCACGTGGTCGTCTGCCAGGACATTACTTTTCCTAGCACCCTCATCTCCAAAGCTCCTTGCCCAATCATGCATCACTGCAACAAGAGCAATCCTGGCGCCTCCCGAGCCTACTATAGAAAAAGAGTGGACGAGGGGCCCCTAGAAAAGTATTGAAATATTCATATATCTTGGACCAAAATAATGACGCTGAAGGAAGAGCTCATACTCAGGAGTTAGGATACTGCTATGGTGTTTGTTCTCTTGTTTGCTGTTTTATGGACACCCCCACACACCAAGAATCAACAACACAATATCACATTGATGGAAATATTTGGCACCATTACTGTTTAGTACTTGGACTCATTTGACACCTTTAGTTGGGCGCCGATGAGGTCACACACCTAGCCCTGAATCGCCCCCATTGCGAAAACATGCATGTTTCATCATTTTCTTTGCATCCCAGCCTAGGTAGAAGTCGTGATGTTGAGACTTGCGGTCTCAGACAGTGTGGAGGAGGCAGAGGCCTCCGCCCGCTGAGCGCTGCCCTCAGGCGGAGGCTCGGGAAACAGGCATGACAAGCGGGCGTGTAGGGAAATGGCACGTAAAACTAGGGTTTCATTAATACATTCACCGACCTCTCGTACTGTTACAAGTGTTCTCTATTTATAGGGCTCAACTACCACTTTTACAGAGTTTACAATAGTACCCTTCAACTGCTACAGTACATTCTCGGAATATTCCACTACTCGCCTTTCCTCTCGGGAGTAATCTTGTCATGCCGCCCTCAGGTACTGGGCCTGCACGATCAGCCAGCCCATCAGGCCTCAGGACTCGGCGATGGGCCTTTGGGCCTCCGCCGTCGGTCTCCGCCCCTGGGACGCTGGGGCCGTAGACCCCCAACGGCCAGTATTGCCGTCCTCCTGCTTGGGTCTCTGCCCCTACGAGCGAAGGCCGAACCGGCGCGCCCGCGCCATCCACGAGCGCCTTCCTCTGGTTACATGCACACACACACGTAGATAACGTTGGTGCTTGATTAGCCTCGCAGCGGGGTGGCCTCCGCCCCCTCCGCCCGGAGACGCCTACGAGCAAACCGGGCGGAGGCTGCGCCAGGGTCATCGGCAGCGTCCTGCAAGCAGTCTGAGAAACCATCATCTTTCTAGGTCTGGAGGCGCGGTAGCTGGGCCTTTGCTTAGGTAGTTGGTCAGAGACGTCTCTGCGAACTGCTGGCCGCATAGGTCTCCGCCACTCTCGGGGGCCGTGTTACAACAGTTCCCCCTTTTGAGACCACGGTCCGCCCGAGCGTGTCGTGAGCTCAAAACGCCCAAAACAAGGACGTCCACGGGGGCGGAGACTGCGCGTAGTCACGTCTCCGACCGATCCCCATAGGTTCCCCCCTGGCCTGCTGTGGCGTGGCCGCTGGTCTTGTCACAGTAGCCGTTAGGCTGCAAAACTAGCCGTTGTCCTACGCTGTGGCCGTTTACGCCGTATTGCTTTCCGTTGTATACCTTGCGACTTTTTCAGAGTTGATCGTTGGGCGGCATGCGAATTCTCTGGAGATGACCGTTGTACGATGGTAGCTGAACCGCCCGCCTGCGGCCTATATAAGGGCGGGGTTGGTGGCGGGGTCCCCCTCCGCACTACTCATTCGCTTTCCTTGCCTCTGAGAAATCGCTCTCTACTCTCTTCGCTTTCGCCTGAGCTGCCTTCGCGCGTTCCGTCTTTCCGCCTGCGTCTTCCGCCTAGGCTGCCGCCGCGGTGGCTTTCTTTTCCGCCTCCGCCCATACTCGCCGGCCCACCTTCTTCGGACCCTATCGCCACCTTCTCGGCGTTAGGGCCACCGGCTGGGGTGCGCGCTTTGAGGAGTGCATGCTTGCCTCCGCCTCTGCGTTGGAATTTGAAAAGCTAGTGGAGGAGGATTTGGGGAGTGTCTCCACGTCCGTCGGAGACCTGATCGCTGCGGATTCTAGAGACATGGCGATAAAGTTATGGGATTTCGGCCCTTCCTCCATTACTGAAGAGGCGGTCACGGAGATGTTGAAGGAATCGTGTTTTCCTTCTTTGAGGGTAAAAATCCCTCCGCCTGGCCAGACTGTTCTAGAATCGGAGGAGGGATATGCGGTGGTGTTTCGGGACTTCTTCACCTGCGGCCTCCGCCTTCCTTACATCCCCTTCCTCCGCCAGGTGTTGGAGACCTTCAATGTCCAGCTCCATCATCTGACTCCTACTGCCTTCCTCACGCTCAGCAAATTCTGCTGGGCATGTGTTTCTTATGGTGCTGAGCCAGATGTGGACACCTTCTGCGCATACTACGAGCTGCAGAAGCAGCCGAAGAAGAAGAAGAAGGAGGTGTGGGAGGGAAAGGAGGTGGAGGTGACCTACTAGTATGGTAGTTCCACCTTTATGTCGAAGAGGAACCAAGGCATAGATCGCCTGGAGATTTCTTTTTGCTAGAAGGGCAAGTGGGACCGCGGCTGGCTTGAGCAATGGTTCTATGTGAAGACCTACGGGTCCACGGCACTATCGAGGATGGTGTGGAGGTCGCGGAGTATCCATTGACTTCAAGAATGGAGGAGATGGCGCTGCATACGCGCGTGGATCCACCGGAGGAGATGTCTCCGACGAGGGAGGCTTGCGACCGGGCTCTTACGGCAGCGTGCCGCTACTCCGGGGGCCGCGACCTGGTGGAGGAGATTATGGCCTCCAACTACTGGCCCCTGGGCAGAGACAACCCTGCCTTTTGGCTAGAACAGGTGAAGGTTCCCATTTTTGGGCCGGAGGCCGGGATTCCATTCCCCCACTTCGGGCAGTCTTTGGGGGAGGGGGTGATGGAGGACAGTTTCGTCTCCGAGGTTGAGGAAGCTGCCATCGGGTTGGTTGGCAAAATTTCTGAGCGTGAGTACACATCTTGGAGAGCTGTGGCAGACACCATGCTGCGGCTCAATCGAGTTTTTGAGGAGGTCGGGATCGTCTACCGGGAGCGCGAGGTTCCCACCGAGGTCTTGGCTTCGATTGAGAAGAAGAAGGCCTTTCGCGAAGAATGTTATGGCAGAGACCGAGTCCAAGAAGAGGAAGGGCGCCATTGTTGCTCGGGCGCCTGCGAAAAAGAAGAAGAAGAGCAGTGCTCTGGTGATCGCGCTGGTCGCGTCTTCGGCCGGTAGTGCGGGTGTTGCCTTCGCTGGCAGTGAAGACGTTTAGAGCTCCTCCATCCCATCAGTGGACGTGCGGGTCGCGAGCAGAGAGGATCGCGGCTCTCCTAGAGCTCCGTTGTGCCCTGTGAGCGGCGCTGTGAGCGGTGCTGGGCGTCTAGAGGCCAGCGCTGCTCCGGCACGCACCTTGCACGGTGCTGCGAGTGTCGCCGATCAGCCGGAGGCTACCGCCGTGATCCTATGCCCGACATTTTTGGCGGGCTGTATTCAAGTTCTGAAGAGGGTATGGAGGCCATCTTGCGACATGCTCCCTTGTCTTCGCCGTTGTTGCGCCTTCGCCCGCGCCAGCGGCCGGCGTCGGGCAGCCGGAGGCTGTGCTTGCTGAGCAGGCCCCGGCGGCTCAGTCTTCTTCGAGCCCTCCGCCCGCCAGGCCACTGGCTGAGGAGAGCCGGCCCTTTGGGCCTTCGCCGCATGATATGGCGGAGACTTCTGCCTAGGGGGCTCGGCAGGTGGCCCAGCCTAGTCTTTTTATGAGTAAGTTTGTTTGGTGCACATTTTTGTGTTTACTGTCTTCGCCCGGTTTATTTGTTTATGTATTGTACCAAGTGCTAATATCGTGTACTTGTTGCTTTGTAGGTCATGTCATGGCTGGACTCCTCACCTCGGAGGAGCGAGCGGCCACTGCCAACGTCAGGTTTAGTCCAGGGCAGCCAGGGCTGATGGCGTCGGGTCCGAGTGAGTATAGAGTGTTTTTATCTTACTCGTCTTTTGGCCTGTTGTTATTGTCTATTTCTGATCGGCCCTCTGACCTGAGTTGTTGTTTTTGTTGTTTTTTTTGCTACGCAGGCTCCTCCGACACTTTTATCTCAGGTTGGGAAGAGTGCTATCTTGGGGTTCTTGGAGACGTCGAAGGTGGTCTCTGGCAGTTGGTGTATGTATTGTGAGATTTGCTTTTCTCACCTTATGGTCTTGTTTTTGTTTGTTCTTCTTTGAACAGATCGCTTCAAACAGCGTCTGAGGGACATGGATTTCTTCTTGCTTCTCCGTGTTCATCTAGAACACCAGAGCTTGGTGCGTCTTCGGCGGTTTTCCTTTTATGGTGTATGTTCGCCTTTAGACTTGTTTTTGTTTCTATTGCTGATCACCTTGGTCTTCTTCTTTCTAATCGCAGGGGTATCACACGGCCGTTGTTATGGAAGAGCGCTGCACTCGCGAGGTCTCTGACCGAGATACTGCGATTGAAGCACTCAAGGCGGAGAACGAGCGCCTGGAAGGTGAAAAAGGGGGTTTGGCCAACTCCCTTGTGGCTCTCCGCCTTTCTCTAGCGGAGAAGGAACAAGAAAAGGAGGCTTTGAGGGCCGATCTTGCCAAGGCCCGGGATGCAGAAGCTTTGTCTGTCGAGCAAGCCCGCAGGGCGAACGAGTTGGCCGAGGGTCTCCGGCGAGAGCTTGCCTCTGAGAAGGAATCCGCAGCTGCGGTGGGGGAGTAGCTGTCTTTGACGACGTGGCATTTGGACTCGGTCAAGGGGGTCCTTGCTGTAACCATTGGCCATTACCGAGCCATCGTCGCCAAGTTTGGAGGTGAAACCTCCGCTCCTCCGGAGGAAGACAGCGTGTACGCCCTTGCCTCCTGGCTAAAGCGTCACCTTGCGAAGCTCCCCGGTCTGATCAATGGCTGCATGGACTATGGGGCGCTGGCGGGAGTAGCGAATTACGCTAAGCTTTTGGTGCGTGGCGGGTGTACGCATACCGAAAGTATTCCGGAGGGAGCGCTGCCGGGTCCGGAGGAGCTTGGTGAGACTTCTCTTGGTTTGTGAAAGACCTTGAGAAATTTCATTGGGTACTTTTGGGCTCCATTTGGGAGACCTGCTGCCCGGAAACTGGCGGAGGAAAAGAGGGCGAAGGTATTTCTAGTCTTTGTAGCCGCTATTTTTCTCTCCTTGCTTTTTTGTGAAGCTGCGAAGGCTTTCATTGCATGTGTCCTTGATATTTTAGCCTATGCTACAGGATGCGCAGAAGAGTCTTGCGGGCAGGCCTCTGTCAGTTCTGCGCTCGGCAACCACGGGCGGCGCCTCCGCCACTGCAGGCGCTCCGGTGGGCGCTATGATCAGCGGTGGTGATGGTTGGAGGCCACAGGCGTCGTCCACGCCCATAGTTGATGCGGGCTCCGTTCCAGGGACTTCTGCTACGGCCGGGACGCCGGAGGTCTAGGCTCTTTGTTGGACTTGTTGTTTTGACTTGTATATTGTAGTCCAATTGGGCTCTTGTAAATAAAGTTTCTTTTGTTCTGAATGATTTTGTGGAAAATTTTAACCTTGCGCAGGTTCCGAATCGGGAGCCTGCGCAAGATGTCACGCCTTTGACTCTCTATAACGATGGTATTTATGTGAGCGGAGAGCTTTGGGAGTATTAGCGTTTGGCCTTTCCCCACAACATTGCGCGCGACGTGTTTGAGTCAGTTAAGTTTGACATAGATGACGAGCGCGCTGGGTTTACTCGCGCGCTTGCTTGGCGCGGACCTCCGCCACAATAGTTTGGATTTTTATTGTAAGTTTGTGTCCTGTAAGAATGCTACTTGACGTTTTATGGAATACAAAATAGGTTCACTTTCTTGATTGTTTGTGTGGGGGCTTATGTCTGTTGTGCTAGTTTACATATCTCGTCTAGTCCCGAGCTTACACACCGTGGGCCTTTGTTTGGGCGAACGTGCGCGATACAGAGGTGGTGGCCAGGACCTCCGCCCCATGTTCTCTCCTTCTCTGTGCTTGCTTGATGGCCGGGGTAGAAGTGTGGCAGTTTTTTGGCTGGCGGAGGCGTACTTGAAGTCCGCCTGGTGAGGCTTGCTGAATCGGTGTGTGATCCGATAGGAGGTTTGGCGCAGCTTGTGCAGACGGCGGAGACTTTTGGTTTTTCTTTAGCTGGGTGTTTTAGCTGTCTGGTGGTATGGGCCTCCGACGCTGCACATCCGTGGGGCATGTTTCATTTGTGGAGATGGCAGGTTAGGTCTCCGGCGTCAGGGGGATGTTACGAGATTTCATGCGATATCCCCATTCTTCCGTAGGCCAGCGTTGTTCATCACCGTGCCGTAGTTCCTATCTCTTTTCCCACTATCTCCGACCATCTATTGATGCCTCCAATTTTACGAGTTTTCGTACAATATCTACGGCCGACTTAGATATCTAAGGAGACCCCTGCCTCCATGGCCATTGCTGTGGCTTGTGCTTGTGCTCTGCCTTCTTCCCCCCTTGCGCCTTATGCTGACTGAGGTTTTAAGGGCGTGGGGGGAACCCGTTTTTATAGCGGGATGGTGGCTTTTGGTTGTTAAATTTTTGGTACGTTGTTTGTTGGAACGTATCTTAGCTTTAATGGCCTATATCTTGGTTGAATTATTCGTGCCTTTTGAGATCTTTTGAAGTAAATAGGCCTAGTGCCTAAGTGACAAGGTTTTGTCAGACCTTGTCCTCGTTTCACTGTTTTCGATGGCGGAGACCTTCTTCCTGGTTCTAGCGCCATAATGGTGTTGCCCCTGATGCTTGGGTTGGTTTTTTGTTAATGTTGGAGGCCTGTTTTGGCCGAGGTTGTTTTCGCCTTAATGCCTGAATTTGTTCAGGTCTTCGTCAAGGTCGGAGGCCTGTTTGGCCAAGGTTGTTTTCACCTTGATGCCTGAATTTGTTTAGGTCTTCATCAAGGTCGGAGGCCTATTTGGCCAAGGTTGTTTTTGCCTTGATGCTGAATTTGTATAGGTCTTTGTCAAGGTCAGAGGCCTATTTGGCCAAGGAGATTTCTGCCTTGATGCCTGAATTTGGACAGGTCTTTGTCAAGGTTGGAGGCCTATTTGGCCAAGTTGGTTTCTACCTTGATGCCTGAATTTGGACAGGTCTTTGTCAAGGTCGGAGGCCTATTTGGCCATAGAGGTCGTTACAAATTGCCAATGCCTCTGGCCGGCACTTTGAAAGGACCTGTGCTAATTTTTGTTCACCGAATATTACGGCACTAGAGCTGGCCGCTTTCGGTTTTGGATTTTTGAAGCGTTCTTTTGGGAAATTACCTCTTTATACTTGTAGAGGATTTTTACATTGAGCCTACCTCGTTAAAAACCTCACCTCCGCTTGGAGTTCCCCTGTGAGGTAAAGAGTATAGGCTCTTTTACATTTTTTTGGGTTGAAGAAAAAAAAGTTGAAAGGTAAATGAATGGAGGGGCCTTCGCTTATTATTTGCAGAGGTTGCCCTTTGGTACATTGCCTAGATGTAGTATCTGCGGAGGCTATCGATATTCTAGGTGTGGGTTGTTGTGACACCTTTGCTGTCGGTCAAGTGGAAAGAGCCAGGGCGGCCTGCTGCCGTTGCTGTGTATGGGCCTTCCCATTTCGGTTGCAGTTTGACAACAAGTTGTGCATTGGGTTTTCTTCTGAGTACGAGGTCTCCATGTTTTATGTCTTTCCTTACCACCTGAGAGTCTCTCCACTTCTTGGTTTGGGACTGATATTATGCAATGTTTTCGACTGCTTCCAGTCTTATTGCTTCTATTGTTTCTTTTGCATATTCTTCATCTTGCAACATTAGCTGTCTCGTTGTGCGGAGGCTTTCGTGCTTGATTTCTTCTGGCATCATGGCCTCTTCTCCATATAGCAGTTTGAATGGTGTGAATCCTATTGTTCTTGAGATAGATGTATTGTGTGACCAAATCACTCTAGGTAATTCATCTACCCATTTTCCTTTGCGTAGGCCCAACAATGTTTTTGATATTGCTGAAAACACTATTCTATTTGCTCTTTCCACAGCACCATTGGACTCTGGGTGGTATACTGAGGCAAAGGCTAGTTTTGTCCCAATGTTTTGTAGAATTCTTTGAAGTTCTCTGATTCGAATTGTTTTCCATTGTCTACTGTCAGAATCCTCGGTTCACCGAATCTGCAAATGATGTTTTGCCAGAAGAATTTTCTGACGGTTTCTGAGGTTATCTTTGCCAGCGGCTTTGCTTCTATCCATCTTGTAAAATATTCTACTGCCACTACTATGAATCTATTTCCTCCTTGGGATGGTGGTAATGGGCCGACCAGGTCCATACCCCATCTTTGTAGCGGCCATGTCGGAGGTATAAGCTGGGTCTCCGATGATGGTTTTGACTGCCTAGGAGAGAATGTTTGGCATGCTTTGCATGTTCTGACTGTCTGCTCTGCGTCTTGTATGTGTGTTGGCCAATAAAAGCCTTGCCTTATTGCCTTTGCTGATAATGCTCTAGAGCTAATGTGAGACTCGCAAATTCATGAGTGTATTTCTTGAAGCAACTCTGTGCCTTCGCTCTGCGATATGCATTTGAGGAGAGGCTAGACTACTCCTTTCTTGTACAGTACACCATCTATGATTGTGTAATTTCTTGCCCTGGCCTGCATTCTTGCTGCTTTTGCTTCATCTTCTTCGGTGGTTTTTCCTTCTAAGAATTATGTTATCGCCTTTCTCCAATCTTCATTTTGCAGGTGTAGTATGGGCTTAGGTGCCTTAGATGTCTCCGCAGTTGCCGGAGACTTCAGGATCTGGCAGAAAGTGTTTGGTGGCAGTGGTAGGTTGTTTGCCGTAGCTTTAGCTAGTTCATCTACCTCTGCATTTTCTGATCTTGGGATGTGCTTCAGGGTGAAGCCCTCGAATCTCCGCTCTAAATTTCTGACAACGGATAGGTATTTGATGAGTTCTGGCTCTCTTGCTGTGTATTCTTTCTCTACTTGGCCAGTAACCACTTGAGAATCTGTTTTGACTGTCAATGTTTTTGCCCCTAGGGCCTTTGCTTTACTGAGCGCTAGGATCAGGCCTTCATATGTTGTTTGTTGATTTGAACTCTAGCCTTGCTACGTATTTTAGTCTGACGCCGGAGGGTGCTGTTAGGACGGTGGAGGCTCCTGCTCCGGCTTGGCCCCAGGCTCCATCCGTGAATGCTATCCAGCCTTGAGTGGTTTGTTGTACCTTGGGCTCTATTGGAGGTGTCCAATCTGCTACAAAATCAGCTAGTGCTTGTGATTTGATTACTGTTCTGGGGACATACGAGATACCAAACTGTGATAGCTCTGTAGCCCATTTGCCTATTCTGCCGGAGGCTTCTTTGTTTCTGAGCAAGTCTTGCAGTGACAGCGATGTTGGAACTGAAATTTCATGGGCTTGGAAATAATGCTTTAGTTTTCTTGATGCTATCAGCACTGCGTAGGCAACTTTTTCTACCTCAGTGTAGTTTAGCTTGGCTCCGGACAGTGCTTCTGAGATAAAATAAACTGGCTTTTGAGTTTTGCCTGATTCTTTTTCTAGCTCATGAACTAAGACTGTGCTGACTGCATGGTCGGAGGCCGCCACATATAGCAATAGGTGGCTGTCTGATTCTAGGACGGAGACCACCAGTGAGTTTGCCAGATACTCTTTCAAGTTATGAAATGCCTCTGACTGCTTGGACTCCCACTCAAAGTTGTCTCTGCCCCTCAGGGCTTGGAAGAAGGGGAGGCTGCATTCTGCTAATTTTGAGATGAATCTGTTGAGCGCTGCTATTTTTCCCGTCAGCTTTTGAACTTCTTTCTTGTTTTTGGGTTCTGCCATTGTCATTATTGCTCTAGTTTTGTCTGGGTTCGCTTTGATGCCTTCGCTGCTTATGATGTATCCGAGCATCTTCCCTTTTGTAACTCCGAATATACATTTTTCTGGGTTGAGGCGGAGGCCAGCTGTCCTAAGGTTGGCGAAGGTCTCCTGTAAATCAGAGACATGATCATCCTTGTTATTGCTCATGACCACTATGTCGTCGACGTAGGCTATGATGTTTCTATCTAGTTGTGAGCCCAAAACTTCCTTTGTCATTCTGGTAAAGGTTGCTCCGGCATTTTTGAGGCCCTCCGGCATTCTGGTGTAGCTATATGTCCCGAATGGAGTGGTGAAACTTCTCTTGTCTTTGTCCTCTTTTTTCATCTAGATTTGGTGATACCCAGAGAAACAGTCGAGGAGAGAAAACCTCTGGCATCTGGCTGCCTTGTCGACGGAGGCATCTATTCTTGGCAATAGGAAAGGGTCTTTTTTGCAAGCTTTATTGAGATCTGTGAAATCTATGCACATTCTCATTTTGCCATTCTTCTTTGGTACCAGTACTACGTTTGCAAGCCATTCTGAATACTTGACTTCCTTGATGACTTTTGCTTCTAGCAACCTTTGCACCTCTGCCTTTGCTGCCAGGATTCTGTCCCCCGACATTTTTCTCTATTTCTGCTTTCTTGGCCTCATGTTTTCATTGATATCTAGTTCATGCTATATGATGTCCCTGCTAACTCCCTGTAGGTCGGAGGCTGACCAGGCGAAGATGGCTTTGTTTTTTACTAGAGTTTCCATGAGTTCTTCCTCCTCTACTTTGCTCAACTCTGAGCTGATTGTTACTTTTCTGTCTGGTAACTCCTTTTCTAGAGGGGTCACCTTTGTCTCTTCTTGACCTGTCATATCTGTTTTTCCTCTGGGCATATCCGGAGGCTCTAGTTCTTTGTCTGCCGACTCGACTGCATTGATGTTTCTTTGGGCTCTATAGATTGCTTTTTCTATGTTTCTTGCTTTTTTCTAGCTGCCTCGGACTGTGATAATACCATGGAGTGCTGGTATTTTCATGCACAGGTAGGCCATATGCAGGGTTGCGTTGAATTTAGTCGTGAATCCTCTGCCCAAGATGACATTGTATGGGTAATATAGATCGACGACGTCAAAGGTTATGTACTCGGTTCTAGCATTTGCTTGGGTTCCAAACGACACTGGGAGTGAGATTTTCCTAATGCCTGTATTTGCTTGCCTCCGAATCCTATCAAAGGGGATTCGGAGGGCTGTAGTTGATTTCTGCTGAGCTTCATTTGGTCGAAGGTATTTGCGAAGATGATATCTGCTGAACTGCCAGTGTTAATCAGTACTCTGCTTATCTCCCATGCTGCTATGTTGGTCTTGATTACCATTGCGTCTGCGTGAGGGTAGCTTTCTAGCTGGAGATCTTCTTCTGTGAAGGTGATTGGGACTCTGGACCAATCTGTGTATTTTGCTGGGCCTTGGACTGCTACGTTGTTTACCAGGCAGAGGTGATCCTTTTTCTGCTTTTTCGTTTGAAACTCCATTGATGATCCTCCGACGATTGGTAGTATCATGCCTATTGTTGGTAGCGGTCCATGGGGGTTGACTTGGTTTTCTAGGTTTGGCTCATTTTTTGGTGCTGATGGTTGGTTGTGAGGTGGTGGTGGGGGCAGTTGTTGCATGTGGTGCTGTTGCGGCGGAGGCTCGAACCTGATTTGGTTTTGTGCCAGTGGGTTTGTTTCGAGGTAGGTTATGTGGGGAGGTTTTGGGTTTATGTAGGTCAGGCTTGCCTCCGACCTGTAGTTACCCGCCGAAGGCTGCTGCGAAGGCACTGACCGCCATGCTGGTAGGAAGTTTGGGTAATAGGCAGAGGCCAGTGTGGAGGGATGTATTTGGGTTGCATTTAGCGCTGGGTACATTGGGCAGTACTGTTGGTGGCTAGTTGTGTAGGTGGTGTTGACCTCTCTTGCGCTCTGCTGTGTCGGAGGTTGGGCAGTCTGCTTGTTCTTCATCCTTTCCTGTGTCTCTTTTGTCTTCGGACAATCTTTGGTGCTGTGCCCTGCGTTTTTGCCATGAAAAACGCAATATGGCCTGCGTTGTTTCTGGCTGTGGTTTTTGTTCTAGTTTTTGCCTTGGTAACCTTGCCGACCTTGGTTCCTGGTCTGGATCTCCAGCCGTGCTGGCACTGCCTGTTGCCCTTGCTCGAGGTGAGGTTGACCCTCGATGCTGAGCACTTGCCCCTGGCCTGGTTTCTGATTTGATGCATTCTGGTTCGTATAGGTTTTCTAGGAGTTTTTGCTGCTGTTTTACTGTATGTTTTGACCCTGCTCCTTTAGCCTTTTCCGGAGGTCATTGTATGATCTGCAGTATTTCTTGAACTCATCATACAACTGCTGTATGGAAGTTGGTTTCTTTCTTGCTAGGTGTGCTGCGAATGGCCTGATTCGGAGGCCTTTGATCGCTGCTTCGATGACGATCTCGTCAGGGACGTCTGGTGCCTTCGCCTTTAGTTGCATGAATTTCCAAAAGTAGTCATGTAGTGTCTCTCCCTGCATTTGCTTGCACTGGAACAGATCTGTGGAAGTCAGCGACTGTGCTGTTAGCCCCTTGAAATTTGCCAATATCTTATCCCTAAGGTTTTCCCAAGAATAGATTGTGCTTGGTTTGAGCATAGAATACCAAGCCAACGCGTCCTTCGGTAGCAATGACAAATGACTTTGCCAAGACGGCGTCGTCTCCGCCGGCGGAGGCTACTGCTACCTCGTAACTCATAATAAACTGATAGGGGTCTGTCTTGCCGTTGAACTTTGGTAATGTGATTGGCTTGTACGCCGTTAGCCATGGCGACTGTTGTATGCCTTCAGAGAGTGGGGACTTGGGATCGATAGGCCTCCGCATCACCTGAGATGGCATCATGGTCGGGCTGATCACTGGCGGAGGTGTTGCTGCAGAGGCTGGGATTGTAGAGGTTGACGCTGGTACTGCATGCTGCATACTTAGCATCTCAGCATGTAGGACTGCCAACTGCTGCCTTATTTCTGCTGCTTGTGCTGACGCTTGAGTGGCTTGCTGATTAGCTACGAATGCTGCTGCCATTCTATCCCTCTCTTGTTGCGCTCTTTGCAACTATGCTTGCAGCTGTTGCAGTTCTTGCTCGAGTGTTGTGCCTGAATTTGGTTGGGCCTCCGGATCTTGAATCTCTGGATCTTGGGGTTCCGGTGGTTGACCCTGGGCATCTGCTCTGGTGTCATCCTCCACTGGTGAGGTTGCGTAGGTGCTATGAGTGGTGCGCCTAGGCCTTCCTCTCTGACCCGTGGTCGTTGCTGCTCTGGTGGTGGTTTTTCTTTTCCCTGCCATCGTTGGTTTGCCTTGGCCAAATCACGGTGGGCACCAATGTTGAGACTTGCGGTCTCAGATAGTGTGGAGGAGGCAGAGGCCTCCGCCCACTGAGCGCTGCCCTTAGGCGGAGGCTCAGGAAACAGGCACGACAAGCGGGCGTGTAGGGAAATGGCACGTAAAACTAGGGTTTCATTAATACATTCACCAACCTCTCGTACTGTTACAACTGTTCCCTATTTATAGGGCTCAACTACCACTTTTATAGAGTTTACAATAGTACCCTTCAACTGCTACAGTACATTCTTGGAATATTCCACTACTCGTCTTTCCTCTCAGGAGTAATCTTGTCATGCCGCCCTCAGGTACTGGGCCTGCGCGATCAGCCGGCCCATCAGGCCTCAAGACTCGGCGATGGGCCTTTGGGCCTCCGCCGTCGGTCTTCGCCCCTGGGACGCCGGGGCCGTAGACCCCCGACGCCCAGTATTGCCGTCCTCCTGCTTGGGTCTCTGTCCCTACGAGTGGAGGCCGAACCGGCGCGCCCACGCCGTCCACGAGCGCCTTCCTCTGGTTACCTGCACACACACGTAGATAACGTTGGCGCTTGATTAGCCTCGCAGCGGGGCGGCCTCCGCCCCCTCCGCCCAGAGACGCCTACGAGCAAACCGGGCAGAGGCTGCGCCAGGGTCACTGGCAGCGTCCTGCAAGCAGTCTGAGAAACCGTCATCTTTCTGGGTCTGGAGACGCGGTAGCTGGGCCTTTGCTTAGGTAGTTGGTCGGAGACGTCTCTGCGAACTGCTGGCCGCGTAGGTCTCTGCCACTCTCGGAGGCCGTGTTACAACAGTTGAGGCCTACGAAGGTGGCCATGTCTCCAAGTCCTCTTTTTTTCAAATTAACCAACTAATTAAGATGGCGACAATAAAAGACTATTACGGCATTACTCTTATTACAATTAATGCGTCCTGCAAAAATATAAGTGTGTTTAAGGATCCATAGTTGCTTATCAACTTGTGGAGTGTGTGTGACAGGTGAAGTACACTTTGCCCCCCCCCCCCCCCTCCCCCACCCACGCGGAAACTCACAAGGACTCCTCCTTTTAATGTTTTACATGACTTGAAGGTAAGCTTCTTTTTCTCAAACATTCTTGCATTTCTTTCCTTCCTAACTTCTCAACACAAAAGAAAACACTGTGAGGAGCATAAACCCATTTCTTGCCTCACAAGGGATGTTTGCCATGTTATTAGACCACCACTGAAGGACATTATTATTGTGTTGCTAGGTGCTATATGGCCAGCGTGGTGGTGTGCAGTCGAAGTAGCAGTAGCAGTAGCAGCGTTACACTTGGTGAACTTGTCACCTGTTTGAGAACGGGGAAGAAGTGGTGCTAGCTGTTGGTGCTTCTTGGCTTGATTAATTGGGCCAACACTACATGGACAAACAAAGTCATTAGACGTGCAAGTCACACAATGGGTTGCCCCTTTCCTCTGTAGTTGCGCTCTGCGAATTGCTCCGGCACTACTCTTCCCCCCTCTCTCACTGTGGTGGTGAATCCTAGTCATGGTTATTATTTTGTCTTGGTCCATGAGATTTACTTTTATGTATTTTTAATGTTTGGTGAAAGAAGAATATTTGTTCCTCAAATTAAAGGAATCATCCTAAACCATTGTCTAATTGTTGCTGCTGTAGTCTATACGATTGCAATGTATCTATGTGTTCAATTTTTATTTTCTTTTATAGTCTAGCTTGTTGCTTGAGTGGGCTCCACCTAAACTCTTTTTATGGGTCAACCACTGATATTAGGTGCATATATATAATTTATTGCCGGACTGTGGAGGGTACACAGTCAAGTAGTATATACATCTTCGTATCCATTGTTGTGACATCTTTGGTTTGCTCCATAAAAGAGCATGCGAGTAATAAAACGCAAAGAATAAAGCTATAGTTGAGCGTGTCAGATATCATATGGATGGACTAATAGTTCTATGGCCTTTCTATAATGCGAACTGCGTAGACATGAGAGGCAATGGGAACTCTTGTTACGCGAAGACCGGCAGCCTAAGTAGCTCATGCCCTTGTTCATGTTGCTTTTTGAAAGCATCAGATAAAACTATACACAAAAATTTAAACATGGTGGATCACATCATGCATAATCTTGTGTTAGCGGCATGAGAAGCAGTATTATGTGGGTTCTTTGCACAAGAAGTACAAGGCCTGGGTGCGATGGCAGCAGGAGCTGCTCACCGTGAAGAATTTCCATTGTGACAGCCACAACCATTCATGCTTGAGATGAGCGCACTTTCATCGATGTGGAGTACCAAATGGGCCCATATCAAGCCACGTCATCACTTTCACAGTGCTTCATCGTCGCTTCACAGCTGGCTGCCGTCCACCAACACAAGTCGGAGAAGGAGCTTATTGGTGATAGGAGAATGATAGACTCAAATTTGTATTATTACATCTATATCTATAGCATCAATATCTATATTTATGTCCATACTCTATATATAATAACAAAGAAAATTTCTTCCTACATTTTTTTGTCTGTTATATTCTCTCGTGGATATGTGTGTTCCTGCACTCCCCTGAGCATAAGAGATGGCTGGTTTTAAGAGTAACAGTACATGATGAATTAGAGATAAAAGTCCTAAATGGCTCATCAGTGACCTGAACTTCATCCATTGCTCATATACGAGTTAGAATAGCGCAAGTCCAACCACAGTTCAGAGTCCAATTCCAACACATATTGAAATAGATGACACAAACTTTATGTCTTGTTGCAACACACACATATATATTTCCCAGTTATCTCTAAAAAAACACAGTTACTACGGTTTGAATAACTACTACCTAATATTGCTAATAATTTTGGTCATCAACAATAATGTATTGAGAATACACGATCCGGTGAAACAAGTGCTTTACAAGAATGAGATAAGCATTCCTCTTTGAACATGCAATGTTCCTTATTCCGGAGCCTCAACAATTCACAGCGCTAATAAAAGACTCAGCGATTTGAGCTGTGGCTATCCATCTAATAATTGCAATCTGTTTTACCTCTTGACTAGCCTAATTAACTCTTCTTCCTAGTGGCCCATGAATTGGCAGCACTGTACTGTATTTCATCTCTAAGCACTAGCACTGGCGGAGGTTGGTGATCTCAGAACTTCCAAGTGGCGAGGGGGCCTCATCATCTCCTGCGGTGGTAGGGTGGCTGCCTGTCTCATGCTATTGCTAGGTTTGACTCGGTCGCTTGATTGAATGACTAGTAATGCAGCTGATCCTGATGCTCCCTACTCCGATCCTATACATATTTTCTACAGCAAGATCACTGGAGGAGCAAGCTAGACACCGGTAGAGACAGAGCTTTACTCCTGGTGGAGAACTCCCTCTAGTCCCGGTTCCCCACCCGGGAGCAAGCATCCGGGACTAAAGGGGGTCCTTTAGTCCTGGGTCAGGAACCGGGACTAAAGGGGGACCTTTAGTCCCGGTGGGTAACACCAACCGGGATTAAAGGTGCCTCCTGACATGCCACGATGGCCGGTACCCTTTAGTCCCGGTTGGTAATACGAACTGGGACTAAAGGTTTTTTTTTTCTTTTTTCTGTTCTTTTCATTTTTTTGTTTTCTTTTCAAAATAGGTTTTCGAAGTCGTATTGTACGCTGCTAATTATACATTTATACACGCGTATAGTATGTTTTGGTTCAAGCACAATGAACGTGTTAAATCACACAATTCAAGCATAGAAATATATATATATATATATATATATATATATATATATATATATATATATATATATATATATATATATATATATATGCATGCATCATATATATATTTACATGCATGCATGCATATGTGTATTTTACATTATATTATTTCATGTGCATATATTACAAAAGATTGCATTACAGTTGTTGTGATATAACAAGTTAGCTCTCATCCTCTAGCTTGGCTTCCATGGCAGTGTTGGGTCGAAGTAGAACTCACCCTTGGAATCGATGACCTGCTCATTAAAAAATCCGGCTATAGACTCTTGAATTGCTTTGATTTGGTCTTGCCGTATGACCTTTTCCTCCAACCATCGAGCCTACAGGTTTGAATTAAAAGAAAATAAATTAATATATGTACATACATATATATATATATATATAAAGACATAGTAACACGATCAATAATAATAATTAAATGAATATATAGTGTATTTTTAATGTACTTTGAGTCTCTCTGTAGGAGTTCTTTGAGAGACCACCTTGATAAACTTGCAAACATAGTAACCACAGTAGTTGTTCTCCTGTTCCTGCCTCAGACACCACTTTACGAGAAAAAGATTTGTCATCCAATCTGGTGATCCGGTGAAAGCTATATGTTTAATTAATAAAGATGATGCAATTTAGGGGACTTACTTTCAAAGGGATTACATTCAGTGGCGATTTGCATTTTCCCATGTGTTGCTTCTCAATAAAGGTTTTCCAAACACTGCCCAATAAAAAATTTGCCACATCATCAGATATAGTTAATCATCATGTTTGTGTGTATATATAGTTGCTAGAGATACCGAAATTACCTCTGGATAATATCTATTATATCTTGGTAGTCTTGTTGTGGTTTTCTCATCGAGTCATAGATTATCAAGTGACTTTTCACCAGATCGATGTCCATCAATATCCAGTGATTGCTGCATGTGTTTATAGGATATAACGCATAACACTCATTAATTAACTAGAATCAACATATGAGCCATTAAGGATGATCGACATTATTAACACTCACTTGAAGTTGTAGGGAAAGAGTATATCCTTCTTGTGGCGTTGGTTCACTAAGAAGTTCACAAGGTTACTCTCTGACTCAGACTTCCAATTAGTCTTTGGAGTAACTGGGTCTTTGAATACTATATGGAGATCAACAAAACCAATTTCATTGTAGCCTTCCTTTCTGAGCTCTGTCATTGTAAATCTGCATATATATATTACTTGTTAGGATAATTTATATGCATATACACACATATGATGAGTTTAATAATAGATCGAAAGAATTATTACTTACAGGCAATAGCAGCTAATGATAACTTTGTCCAGAGAGGTCAGGTGGCATAGTTGATGAAATTCTGCAAAGTCAACATACATAACATCATCGCCACGGAACCAATGTTTGTCTCTAATTCTGATACCAACGTAGAAGTCTCCATCGGTAGACGCCTGCATGTACCACTTGTTTAGCAGGTACATTTGCGTCCCCAGATCACATAAGGCTTGAGGGTTGTATAGACTCTGGCCTAGTACAAATTTTTTCTTCCAAATATCAACCTCCGCCGCACTCTCAATGTTTCCATCACCAAACATCTGGTAAAGGTCGAGACCAATCTCATCAATAAATTCACCAAGGTGATTCAAATCGACATCCGGAGGTATGTTTGCCTGATGCATTAATCCTAAATTCGAACCATATTCATTACCAACAACTAGCGGGGGGACTGATTGGTGCGATTGTTGTCCGAGTTGTGCAACTCCTTTCCCTACCCGCTTCTTTTTCTGTGCTGCCTCAATTGACTTGGTGAGAGTGCGGTCATAGTGCGTTAACGTTGATTTGGACGGCTTACGAGATTCCCGCTGTTGTTGCTGGTAAGAAGCCACCTTTTTTCTTAGAATATCTGGAGCTATGAAGAAGTACGGTTTCTCCGGGTTTCTCCTTGCTTCTTGATTCTTTTTAAGTTTGTCATAGAATCTGGACATATCTTTTTTATATGCATCAGTTACTTCTTCCTTCTCTTCAAATATTATTTTGGGAATAGCCCTTGGTTTCACGGTGGCTTTCTTTGCTGGCAGGGACTGGTTCTTCGTTTGCGGGGCTGGCCTCTTGCTAGTACTTGGCTTCTTGGTAGGCGGGGGCGGGGGAGGCGTTGGAGACCTCCTTGGAGGTGGTGGCAGCGGCGTTGGAGACCTCCTTGGAGGTGGCGGCTAAGGCGTTGGAGACCTCCTTGGAGATGGTGTGGATGCAGCCTCGCCTTCCAACACATTGTCATCGTAAAGAGCACTATGATGATCTGGCGATTGAACAATTGGATTTAGGTTGGGGGAGAATCTGCTACAAAAAAAAGGAATGACACATTATTATGAGCAGATTGTTAATTATTTAAGCCAATATAAATTAATGATGTAGTGTTTTCATCCGCACCTATGGTGAGGTAGTTCAGGAGGAGGTGGAGGCGACATCCCGGGAATGATGATGTAGCACTTGCGCCATAGAATGAATGTCTTCTTTGCTTCTCCTAGAGTCTTCTCGCCATCACCTTCAGGAATGTCAAGAGGCAAATCACTAAAACCTTTTTCAGCTTTATCTACCGAGATGGTAGCATATCCTTCTTGGATTATATTCCCATGAATCCTTGGTGTCTTGGTTCGGTCGATAGGATTAACAAGACCAATAGCCACCTTGATTGTGGAATTCCCCTTCGGAATGTGTAGCTCACACGATGTAAAAGGTTCAGTGTTGTCATCCACAGGGAAGCGCAGTCCTGTGTCCCCTTGATTTGGTATCTCTGTGGAAGCGCAGCTGCTTTTCAACTGAACAGATTGGTTAATGTTGATTCCTAGCTCTGATGTCTGCTTGCTTGCACTCACTGCTATTTGCACTTGCCTTCTGATTTCCTCCTGCATTCTCGCTTCAAAGTTTTTTTCCCGCTCCTGTGCTTCACGCACCGCTTCCTCCAACCTCTGGAGCCGCTGTGCCTCTTCTTCCTTCTTTCTCTGACGGCTTCTGTAGGAAGGTCTGTCCTAAGGGAATCCATGCTCCCACGAGACACTTCCTTTGTCTCTAGTTCGGCCACCGTGTTCAATAGTCCCGATGGCGTATGTCAGTTCATCCTTCTCTCTGTTGGGCCTGAACACACCACTAGCAGTAGCTCTCTGAGCATAAAACAATCTTTCTGCTGCTTCTTGCAGTCTTGCACCATAAACGCACTTCCCTGTCTCCTGGTCTAGTGTTCCCCCATGAGCGAAAAACCAATTCTTTGCACGCTCTCCCCACTCGAGTGATTCTGGTGTGATACCCTTGGCAAGAAGGTCTGCTTTCATTTTGTTCCACTTCTTAATGGTAGTCGGGTAGCCACCTGATCCCAAGTTATGGTGGTATGTCTTCTGTTGGGCATTACATTGGTTCTTTATCACCTGACTCACACCCTCTTTCGACGTCTTGTACTATACAAACTCATCCCAATAGGGCCTCTGCTTTGAGATCGGGCCTAGGACAGTAAAATCTGGTGCTATGTTCTTCTTGACATACATCGTGTATAGGTGTTTCTTCCAAGTCTGAAACTAGGTGGCCATCTTCTTCATTGCCCAATCCCTAACTCGCTCCTTCAATTCATCACCATCTATTATATCATCATAACCATCTGTTTGGAGCGTGAAATGTTCCAAGACATCATTCCAAATTAACGTCTTGTCACGATCGGAGACAAAACTTATATGAGGAGCATTGGTCTTCTTCTTCCATTCGCGGGTACTGATCGGGAGCCGGTCCCGTACAAGGTAACCATAGTGGTGCACGAATTTCATTTTATTTGCCCCCCCCCCCCCCGGTTTGCCTGTATCCACATTGAACTCCGAGATGATGAAGCGGCCCTCCAATGGCTTTTTGGGACCTCGAACATTTTTACTCTTCATTATAGTTGTTGATGTCGATCCAGAGGGCTACAAAACATAAACATTATTTTTAATGTCTTGAGCACACATAAGACATATGATAATATATATAGCTAATAATAAAAAATATATACTTGGCCAATATGTTGTTGCTCATTTTGTTCAAGAGCTAAGTACTGATTCCCGTCATCTGCATCCTCTTGCACGTTATTTTTAGCACCATCATCGTCGGCAACTTGAGTGCCAGTGTTGACCAAATTCATCATCAACTCCTCCTCATCCATGTTTCTCGGGTCGGCCATCTAGCTTCAAAAAACAAAACCAATATATAGTACGTCAAATCTTTGCTTACATGCGTAAAATCTACGAACAATATGCATTATTAAATCTTGCATTGGTACTAGGGCGAATTAGGGCTATACATAAATGGCCGAGGGTGAATTGCGTTGGTGACTAGGGCGAACCACGTCGGTGACATCAACAACGTGGTTCGCCCTAGTCACTGACGCAATTCACCCTAGTGTGATTGTTTAGCGTTAACGATAACGATAATACGAATGTTGATCAACTAGGCCACGAGAGAGGGGCGGTGTGACAAGAGTGGTGGTGCTCCACTCCGCCGTATATATGTTTGTACACATGGGTGAACGAGGGCGGCGGTGCTCCGCCGTATACATAGAAACGCATGGGCGAACGAGGGCGGCGGTGCTCCGCGACGTATATATACATGCATATGAATACAAATGATGTATATATACGTGTCGGCGCGGTGGCCGGTGTGCTGACAACGACGACGTGAGGCGGGCCGGCGTGTTGACAACGATGACGTGAGGCGGGCCGGCGTGCTAACGACGACGACGTGAGGCGGGTCGGGGCAGTGTCAGTGCGTGATGTTGTGATCCTATATACCATGTGAACCATGTAGTCATTCATCATATATCTTAAACTAAACATAGTCACTTTATTAACTACAATATATCTTATGCCGACACGTAATACGAATGTTGATCGACTAGGCCGCGAGAGAGGGCGGTGTGACGAGAGTGGCGGTGCTCCACTCGGCCATATATATGTTTGTACACATGGGTGAACGAGGGCGGCGGTGCTCTGCCGTATACATAGAAACGCATGGGCGAACGAGGGTGGCGGTGCTCCGTGACGTATATATACATGCATATGAATACAAATGACGTGTATATATATATATATATATATACGTGTCGGCGCGGTGGCCGGTGTGCTGACGACGACAACGTGAGGCGGGCCGGTGTGCTGACGACGATGACGTGAGGCGGGCCGGGGCGGTGTTGGTGCGTGATGTTGTGATGTTGCAAGTTTCAGCTAGCTAAGTTTCAGATAACTAAGTTTCAGATAGCGTCTAGCTCCCATTCCGGCCAGCCAGTGCTCCGATCCGTTGTCTCCTCCCTGATGCCGTTGCCCCATGTGGAGAAGGAGCCAAGACGACGGCAGCAGCTGATGGCTCCTCCGCTATGGACGACAAGCAGCAAAAGACCCCAACCATGCACGGGCCCTCACTGACGCTGTTTCACCATGCACGATGAAAGCCAAGAGAGAACTCACCTCGGGCGGGCACGGTGGAGGGCCGGCCGGGCGCGTGCGGTGGAGGTCGTCGGTGCGAGGTCGTCGGCGGTGGAGGGCCGCACGAGGCGAGGCACGGGCTCCGGTGTCACGGGGCGGGCTGATGCGTAGGGGAAGACGAATCGGCGGCGGCGCGAGGAAGAAGAGAGAAAGGGACGGCGGCGGTGTTCGACGAGGAAGAAGAGGAGGGATCGATCTGCGCCAGGCACTGGCGGTTATATACTAGGGTGATTTACTCCCGGTGCCATCCACCAACCGGGAGTAAAGGTCCTTTACTCCCGGTGCGTGTTACCAACCGGGAGTAAAGGTACTCCCGATGCGTGTTACCAACCGGGAGTAAAAGGTATACCTTTACTCCCGGTTGGTAACACGCACCGGGAGTAAAGGGTTTTTTTTGGCGGGCCACGAAACTGCAACCCACCTTTACTCCCGGGTGGGCTTCCCACCCGGGAGTAAAGGTGGGCTGCAGTTTCGTTTCCCGCCTATTTTGAGCAAATTTTTTTAATAGAAATATGGATTTTCTTGTAAATACATAGTAAATTAAATAAAAGGCATAAAATTATTTTGTTAAAAATATGGATTTTCTTTTTCTTTATTGCACATAGGAAAAATCTATAACCTAACTTTTTTTATTTTTTGTTATAATTATAAAACATAATGTAACTAATATTTATTATTTTGTTAATGCAAAAATGTAGTGTTTAATTAAAATTATTAAAACTATTGGTTTTGGACAGGAAATTTGTTTTCACATCATTTTAACGTTAATATTTTAATTTTTCATCACTCAATATCCTAATTTAATTTTTCGAGAGAGAAATCCCACCAAATCAAACATTGATTTAATTTGAAACATGACATAATAAACATCGGAATTCACAATTATTATATAATATCTCAAACACACACTACATTAAATCACTATATCATCAAGTGGGCACAGCAGTGAACTTCTTCTTTATGTATGTCCCTTGGTTATGATCGCGTCGTAACCATGGAGTGTCCTCATCATTTACCAAGATGCTAGGGTCTTTGTTCACTTTGAAGGGCGGAATTCGGTCATACTTTTCATAATCTTCTGACATGTCCGACTTGTCCTCAATTCCCACGATGACTCTTTTTCCCGAAAGAACTATGTGGCGCTTTGGCTCTTTGGTTGAGTCATTATCGTTTTTCCCTCTTTTTGGTTTGGTAGACATATCATTAACATAGAACACCTGATTCACACCCTTGGCAAGGATGAATGGTTCATCTTTGTACCCAATATTACTAAGGTCTACTGTTGTCATTCCATACTCGTTGTCTACTGTTACCCCGCCTCCGGTCACCTTGACCCATTGGCACGTGAACAATGGGATCTTCAAAGTAGGTGCATATTCTAGTTCCCATATTTCATCTATGCGGCCATAATATATCTGCTTATTCCCATTCGGGTCTGTGGCATCTATGCGGACACCACTGTTTTGGTTGGTACTCCTTTTATCTTGGACTACTGTGTAGAATATGTTCCCATTTATCTCGTACCCTTTGTATGTTACGATATGCCATGATGGTTGCATAGCCAATAAATACAGTTGCTCATGGATGCTCTCATCACCTTGACATTTTTTTCACAACCAACCGCCGAAAGTTTTCATGTGCTTACGCGTAATCCAAGCTTCAGTCTTCCCTGGAAACTCGGATCGTAAGAGATCCTTGTGTGTCTCAATATACGGATCTACCAAAGAGGAGTTCTATAGAACTGTGTAGTGCACTTTATTGAAATAATCATCCTCCGTACCAATATATGTTTTCCTCCCTAGTGTCCCCTTTCCGCTTAGTCTCTCCTCATGTCTCGATTCAGGAACACCAATCAAGTCAAGGTCGGGAATAAAGTCAACACAGAACTCAATGACCTCTTCTATTCCATAGCCCTTGGCGATGCTTCCTTCTGGGCGAGCACGGTTGTGAACATATTTCTTTAGGACTCTCATGAATCTCTCTAAGGGGAACATATTGTGTAGGAACATAGGACCGAGAATGAAAATCTCCTTGACTAGGTGAACTACGAGGTGTGTCATGATATCAAAGAAGGAAGGAGGGAACACCAACTCAAAGCTGATGAGACATTGAACCACATCATTCTGTAGTTTAGCTAGATCAGTTGGATCAATTGCTTTCTGAGAAATTGCATTGAGGAATGCACATAGCTTCATGGTGGCTAGACGTACATTTGGAGGTAGAATTCCTCTTAATGCAACTGGAAGTAATTGCGTCATGAGAACATGACAGTCATGGGACTTTAAGTTACAGAATTTCTTCTCTGGCACATTTATAATACCCTTTATATACGAGGAGAATCCAGATGGTACCTTGATGTTGTTTAAGCATTCAAACATGATTTCCTTCTCCTCTTTGCTTAGAGTGTAGCTGGCAGGACGTAAGTAATGGCGTCCATCATCTGTCTTCTCTGGATGTAGGTTGTCTCTTTCTCTCAAACAACGCAGGTCCTGTCGTGCTTCAAATGTGTCCTTAGGCTTTCCATACACACCCATGAAGCCTAGCAGGTTCACACAAAGATTCTTCGTCAGGTGCATCACGTCGATCGAGCTGCAGACCTCTAGGACTTGCCAATAGGGTAGGTCCCAAAATATGGACTTCTTCTTCCACATGGGTACGTGACCGTTAGCGTCGTTCGGAACAGGTTGGCTACCATGTCCTTTTCCAAAGACGACTTTCACATCATTGACCATATCGAGTACATCCTCACCGGTTCGGTTGCGAGGCTTGGTCAGGTGGTCTGCCTTCCCTTTAAAATGCTTGCCTTTCTTTCTTACGGGGTGATTTGCAGGAAGAAATCGACGATGGCCAAGTTACACGACCTTTCGACATTTTTTCAACAATACACCTCTAATATCACTGAAGCAGTGTGTGCATGCATTATATCCCTTGTTTGGCTGTCATGAAAGATTACTTAGAGCAGGCCAATCATTGATTGTTACAAACAATAATGCTCGCAGATCAAAGTGTTCCTATTTGTACTCATCCCACACATGTACACCTTCTTTATTCCATAAAATGAGAAGTTCGTCAATAAGTGGTCTCAGGTACACATCGATGTCATTGCCAGGTTGCTTCAGGCCTTGGATGAGCATAGGCATCATAATGAACTTCCGCTTCATGCATAACCAAGGAGGAAGGTTGTAGATACTTAGAGTAATAGGCCAAGTGCTATGACTACTGTTCTGCTCTCCAAAAGGATTGATACCATCTGTACTTAAAGCAAACCTTAAGTTTCTTGCGTCATTTGCAAACTCCAGGAATTCTCTGTCGATTGCTCTCCACTGGGACCCATCAGTAGGGTGTCTCAACATATTGTCTACCTTGCGGTCTTCTTTGTGCCATCGCAACAATTTTGCATGTTCTTTGTTTCTAAACAGACGTTTCAAGCATGGTATTATAGGAGCATACCACATAACCTTGGCAGGGATTTTCTTCCACGGACATTCACCCTCAACATCACCAAGGTCATCTCGCCTAATCTTATACCGTGATGCATGGCATACCGGGCATGCATCCAATTTCTCGTACTCTTTGCCACGGTACAGGAAGCAGTCATTAGGATATGCATGTATCTTCTCGATTTCTAGCCCCATAGGACAAACAACTTGTTTTGCTTCGTAGGTAGTGGCGGGCAATTCATTGTCCTTCGGAAGCATCTTCTTTTGGATTTTTAGTAACTCTCTAAATCCCTTGTCAGATACACCATTCTTTGCCTTCCATTGCAGCAATTCTAGTGTGGTTCCTAACTTTTTCTGCCTTGCATCACAAGTTGGGTACAATAATTTCTTGTGATCTTCTAGCATCCGCTCGAACTTGATCTTCTCCTTTTCACTTTTACATTCTCTTTGTGCGTCATGAATGACCTGACAAAGATCATTAGCAGGCTCATCTTCTGTGGCTACCTCTTCTTTAGCTTCTCCCATTGTAGTATCATTGAAGCACGCACCATCGGGAATAATATCATTGTCGTCCCATTGTTCTTCTTCACCTTCTTCCATTACAACGCCGGTTTCTCCGTGCTTCATCCAACAAATATAGTTTGGCATGAAACCCGACTTGAACAAGTGTGAATGAAGAGTCCTTGAGCAAGGATATTCCACTGTATTCTTACATATGGCACATGGGCAGCACATGAAACCGTTGTGTTTGTTTGCCTCGGCCGCACGTAACAAAGAATGCACACCGTCAATGAACTCTTGGGAGCGGCAATCAGCATTGTACATCCAATGTCGGCTCATCTGCATTACATGACATAAATATCATATTAAAACCTAGATCATAATTAATTATTTATAAAACATGTGTGCCACCACAAAAGGTACAAATTTATGAAAGCATCGCTACAATGTAGACAATCCCAACTACCACTAAAAGAACTAAAGCTAAAATACATTTCAGGAGCATAAGGATTTCACGACCAATCTCAACTAAAACAAACAGATCCTCTAATTGTGCAACATCTTTGGGCTTCTTTGGCTGGATCACTGCCTCATTAGCCGCCGTATCTGCCTGTTGTGCAAGATATTTTTGCACGAGTTCAACATACTCTTCCTCCCAGTAGAAGCATGAACATCGTCCACTGCCATCCCACTGAAATTAAAACAAAAAATTAGAACTTTAATCACAACCATCATGAAAATAGGTATAAACTAACCATAATCATTAAATATGATAAAATAACTCACATTGCGATCCGGACACTTGTAGAAGATACGATCCTTGTTGGGACCCTCCTTCTTCACTCGGTACTCCATCACAATCTTCGTCTCATCACGACACTTGCCGCATGGAATGAGAGGGAGGCCCGGCCTAAGTCGCTTTGGAAACCCATGAGAGGCCGAGGACCCGGAAGCAGTTGCCATCTACTCTCTATACTCATTTTTTAATACACTATAAATTTCTCATTTTATAAACAAATAAAATTAAGAAACTATAAAATTATCTATATCTCTAAACAATGATATTTTTAATGGTCATTGTGTTCTCGTCTTTTACTGCGGCAGGTAAGTAATTCACATGATATTTCTGCAAATTAACAGAAGAATGGGAGTGTACACACATAACAATCGATTATCGTTTATATTTATATATATACTACGTTTGGGTACGGTGATTGACAGACTACTGCGACGATATCGGGATGTGTGAATAAATAACCATCCGTACTAGTTGACCTTGCTTATGTGATCATCTCGGCGAGCATTTCTCCACCGGACGGCACCGTACTTGGCCACGGAAGAGCTCCAATTCTACGAGGAAGAGAACACGGTCTTCCACGACCGTTGCCGCTCTCCCTCATAGAACCAAAGCTCCTCCTTGACGTCCGTTACCGCTCGGCAAAGAACATGCTCGCCAAAATGAACACGGTCCGCTAGTTCAACTAGCTACTTTAACCTTCCTTCATGTAAATATGCAAGCTTGAAGTGATTTTGAGCTCAAATTGCTTACAAATGAAAAAAACCATAATAAAGAACCATATATATATAGTGAACTTAAGCTCTCGGGCGGGCTCGGGGAGGAAGAAGACGGCCAGTAGGATTTATAGCTCAAAAACATGTTTTAATAAATAACCATCCGTACTAGTTGACCTTGCTTACGTGATCATCTCGGCGAGCATTTCTCCACCGGACGGCACCGTACTTGTTCAAGGAAGAGCTCTGATTCTACGAGGAAGGGAACACGGTCTTCCACGACCGTTGCCGCTCTCCCTCGTAGAATCAAAGCTCCTCCTTGATGTCCGTTACCGCTCGGCAGAGAACATGCTGGCCGAGCTAAACACGGTCCGCAAGTTCAACTAGTACGGATTTTCTATAATTTTCTAACTATTTTCTAAGTTTTTTATTTCATAAAAAGTTAAAATAAAATGTTTAGTCGCGGAGTCCATAGAAATGACCATATTTTGATCTAGCAACGCATTGTCAATTGTCATTGCGTTGCATTGCACCCCGGACCGGACTCCGGACAATAAAATACTATGGTCGATCGATGCCATTCTTTGTCGTACAGTCGCACGGCGACGGCCGACGGACCCATTCAACCACCAAATCTATCAGGCCCGACTGTTCGGGCGTATCGTCAAAAGAGAACGGATTTGCTTCCTATTGCACGGCCTTGCATTGCATCTGTCATACCAGTCGGAGGCACTAGTCCCTATACTCATTTTTTAATACACTATGAAATTAAAAAACTCTAAAATTCTCTATATCTCTAAACAATGAAGTGTGCTATGCATGCTACAAATGAACGATGAATACTAGTTTTTAATAGCTACTTTAACCTTCCTTCATGTAAATATGCAAGCTTGAAGTGATTTTGAGCTCAAATTCCTTACAAATGGAAAAAACCACAATAAAGAACCATATTATATATATAGTGAACAAAATGAGATAAGACAATGGTGAAAAATGAGAGTATGAGATTGGTAACCTTTACAACTAAAGAATCGACGGAGGAATCGAAGAAATCGAAGAATGGATGGAGGAACAATGGAGGGAGGAAGCAAGAACTAGTGCAGTGAGCTTCAAAATGTGCTGAGCTCGGGCTCGGGGAGGAAGAAGGAGACGGCCGGGATATAAAGGGGGGACCTTTAGTCCCGGTTGGAGCCACCAACCGGGAGTAAAAAGTCTACCTTTAGTCCCGGTTGGTGTCTCCAACCGGGACTAAAGGTCCCTGCCACCTCTGTCTGGCACAGTAGCCGTTGGGAGGGACATTTAGTCCCGGTTGGAGCCACCAACCGGGACTAAAGGTATCTCTAGTCCCGGGCGCAAAAAATGCCGGGACTAGAGCCCATTTTGACCGAGGATCAAAGGTCTATTCTCTACTAGTGAGAGTTAGCAATACCGGCCTCTGCTCCCTTCCCAACTATTTTATACTCAGGTTAGAGAGGCTGAAACAGTTGACCAGGAGGTACAATCTGATTCATTGCAATTACCTATGCATATCAATGAGATAGTAACTCCATTGAAATGTAGCTAGATACTAAATGTTCCGATAGGAAATAGATTATTCAAGCATATAGAGAGGCTGAAACAGTTGACCAGGAGGTACAATCTGATTCATTGCAATTACCTATGCATACCAATGAGATAGTAACTCCATTGAAATGTAGCCAGATACTAAATGTTCCGATAGGAAATAGATTATTCAAGCATAGCTGATGCCTTATCAAGTTTTCACTAACGTCAGAATTAGGATCTGAAAAATGGAACGTGATTGCTAACATGTATGTTCATCGGGAAGTCTCATGGTTTTATCTTCATATAAATCTTTCTTTCATGAAAAGATTTGGGACATAATTAAAGCCACAAAACTTTCAACTTATATGACAATTAGGAAACTGTGTAACCTACTATATTTAGTTTAATTTGTTGAACACAAAACTTCAGGGTACGTAATCAGTCCAGCTAGAGTATGCGCGTACACCTATACCGCATGGAGTGTAACCTTCCACTCAAGTTCAGTTTCAGGCTTTGACGGGAAGGTACATGGCCATTCTACCAAATTGGATCTAGCAAAACAAAGGTGCATGCCATCTTCTCATACATGCATTGCATAAACTATATCCTTTGCCGTGTCTAGCATCCTTTTCGGCTTATCTAGAAGACCAGTATCACTACTAGAAAAATGATTTTAGGAGATAGGCTCTTTGATTAACGAAGACTTGCACACCTAGCAACCGCCTCCGCAAACGGTCAAGGGGCCTCCTAGAAAATGTTTGCCGCTAAAAATCATTTATGGAGGCAGACGTCTTAAGAGGATCGCCTTTGAGAATCATGGATTAACATAGGTGCCCTTTCCAGCTAAGCGTCCGTCTCTCAGAATCGATTTTCAGGGGCTGGCGTCTTAAGATGCCTTTCTCTTTAAATAGCTGCTTAAAAAAATAATTAATAATTTTTTCATATGAACACGGATGAAGACAAACTTTATATCAAAATTGTAGCTCTCAACACGATCAACAACTTTGTAGATTAAAAGTTTTTCTGTTGGAAACTGTAGAGTCTAAAAATATTTGTTTGAAGTTAACATATTTTAGAATTTGAAATTGAAAATATTGTAACAACCTCGAATGTGGACTTGATATATATCAAAGTTGTAGTTCTCAATACAATCTACAACTTTGTAGTTAAAAAGTTTTTGATTTGAAATCGTTTAGAGTCCCAAATATGTGTTGTAGGTTCATTGATTTTGAAATTCAAAATTTAGAATTTCTAAACGACCTTGAATGTTGACATAATTAATACCGAATTTGTATTGATCGACCTGATATATATTTTGTCTTTTTGTAAGATTTTGTTTTTTGAAATTTAGTCTCAAATATTTGTTTTAAACTCATATATTTTGAGATTCAATTTTTTTATTTTTTCAAACATTCTTGGATGGAGAGACACATCCTATACCAAAGTTTTAATGCTTGACAAGATATAAAACTTCATAGTTGAAACTTTTTTCATTTGAATTCATTTAGTGGCCAAAATATTCAATATATAGTCATAAATAAGCGTGTGATGTAGTGGTAGAGAGGCTTTAAGGTTGAGCACTAGGTTGCTGATTTGATTGCTCAAAGATGTAAATTTGTTGGTTTTTTTGGTTTCTAGAAACCAATTACAGAGGCCGTAAATGGTTTGAAGAGAGATGCCCATTCTAAGGTGCCCACCTCTGTTAATCAATTTACAGAGGTGGTCATGGGTCTGCCTCCGGAAATGGCTGGTCAACAGTGACCATTTTTTCTCGATCATACAAAAGGTTTGTGTGTCTTTGTATTAAGATAGAGAAAAAGTTTAATACAACACGCCTTAAAAGCGTCCTAGGGGGTTAGAAGAGTTTTACATGATGCTCAGACTCACCCTAGTGTCCACAGTGACCATTTACTAGAGGCGAACGCCATGCCTACCTCCATAAATGCAAAAATACTGCCTCTGAAAATCTTTACAGTAGTAGTGCATGTTGTTTCTTGAACTTGATCCTGACGCTGGTGTCCATGGCTCGCCCTCTAATGGCCCACAAAGACGGTGATGGTCATTCGCATGTCTTGACTTGAGTGGATCCAGCACCATCACCAAGGACCAACAATCAGGTAGCAAAATTGTCATCGCCCTTATTTACAATTGCCACTTTGTCATGCCAGGACTGGATCGAAGTTCTCAATTCAATTGCGTGCACCAAGCTAGGCTCGAACTTGAATCAAAGTTCTCACTTCTCAATTGCAGATTGCAGAAATCTCTGGATCTGAAATCTGACAGAATAGTTGTACTATGTACATTGGGGTCGTTCAAGTGCTTCCTGTGAGTACAGTCGTCAATGCAGCAAGGACTTCGTGCCATTGAGCTAGCTACTGTGCTTCATCCTGTACACTGCCGAGAATTTCATAGTTGACAGTGATTTGCAACGTAATGAGGAGCATCTCTGGTTCCTAGGCTGCTTCGCTGAATCATACATGACGGTGAGGCACCGTAAATACTGCTCCGGCAGTCCGGCTATCCTTCCGTTCCACGCCATCACAAGCTAAGAATCTCCGAGGATTGGCACCACTGCTTACTTCTATCTTAGTTCCATTGGACAAACTAGTAATGCAGGTGCTCCGGATGCTTCCTACTCCTACGCACAATTTCCATGGGAAGATCTGTTGGGCAGCCAAAAAACACTGGCTTTCTGCTCTGTTCCCTGCTGTTTTATACACAGGTTAGACTAGGGAGACAGAAACAATTCATGCAACATAGTAAGGCACTTACCACTCATATGAATGAATGACCAACTAATACATTCACATATAGTCAGGCAGTAAATGTTAAATCAATTCTAGTACTAGACATCTCTGGAGGTCATGCAAGCACAACTGGTGACTTCTTAGGTCCGCTGGGCTGTTTTTTCTAACCAATATGTAAATTAAGTTCCGGTTAGCTGAGCACCATGTTCATTAGTAGTACAGTCAACGTTTTATCATTTTGAACCTTTCTTTCCATGAAAAGCGCTTGTCTGGTTTGGGACAAACCTGATTAAACCTACGCACCAAACTTTCAACCGAAACTGTGCAAGCATGTACTATTTAATTTGATTGGTTCAACACAATTAATTATTCAGCGTAATCAGTCCAGCAAGATTGTACACATACAACTATCAACTACAAAGCATGAAGTGCATGTGAGTTCATTTTTAATCACTTTGTTCGGTTCAGTTTCAAGATAAGACAGGATGCTAGATGACCATTCAACCGATCTAACAAAATAGACTTGCATGCTAGCCCCACACGCCCGGTGCACGTACATGTCATGCATGAACCCTGAACCAAGCTACCATGCTTTAGATGAGGTCACGAACTGTACTGCAGCAACATTACTTTTCCTTGTTGGATCATCCTCATTCCCACAGGCTCCATGCATGACCATCCTCCACTGTTACCAGAACATTCCTGGCGCCTCCCAAGCGTACTATAGAAACAGGCGAGAGTTGAGAGGCTTTCAGAAAAATATCGATATGTTTATCTAAGTTGGACCAAAACAACGAAGCTGAAGCAGCTAGCTCATACTCAGGAATTCGGGATGCTGCTATGGTGTTTCATCTCCCTCATTGCCCTTTTATGGGACCGCCCAGCCCCCCTCCCCCCGACACCCAAGAAAAGTCACAATACCACATTAATGGAAATATTTGGTTCCATTACTGTTTAGTACTTTGATGCATATATATATTTTTTTCAAATTAACCAACCAATTAAGTTAGTGGCGATCAAAAACTATTATGACCTTACTCTTGTTACAATACGTCCTGCAAGATATAAGTGGGCTTTAGAACCAAAGATGCTTATCAGCTTGTGGAGTGTGTGACATGTGAACTACCTTAATGCAGAAGTACTATCAGATTACTTCAGCTTATGGGCGGCTGTCCAAGAAGCCAGTCTTAACCCACAAGATGAGGACCAAGACAGGATCATTTGGATCTTAGATATCTTTGGGGCATACACGTCCAAATCAACATATGAGATACAATCTGCCAACAACATAATCAGAATCTCATCTAGAAACCGGCCATGGGTACTTCCGTGATGCAAATCACTACCAGACTTAGGATTATTCCTGTCAGTTATAGTTATCCCTAACGGTTTTCTAAAAACTGATAGGTATAGGAAATAGTTCCTGTCGGGTCAAGAAAACCGACGGGAAAGACATATTTTTCCTGTCAGCCGCACAAAAACCTTCAGGAATCTAAACACCGTGAGGAATTGAGCAGCAGTTCCTGTCGGTTAGAGAAAACTGATGGGAAACACTTTTTCCTGTCGGTGTAGAATCGACAGGAACCTCTTATATATTCACCGAAAGGCTCCCTCCGCGCGCTTTCGCGATGGAAAAATCGGGAGCCTCACGCCGAAGACAAATATCCCCCATCGTCCAAACCCTATCTCATCTTTTTCCTGTGCTACTGTAGATGTGGCCTCACGCCGAAGACAAATATCCCCCATCATCCAAACCCTATCTCATCTTTCCACTCCCCATCCACCGCCACCCCCGTTCTGTCGCACATGCCCCGCGCCGTCGCCCTCACGGAGTCACGGACTCCTCCCCACCCGCGCTGCCGCCAAGGTCGCCTCCTCCCACCTGCGCTGTGGACCCCAGCGGCGCTCTGCACTAGCCCCACACGACGGCGCCACCACCGGCAGAAGAAGTCGCATCGCATCTCCAACAGTAGGGGCGCCCAGATCCACATCTGTGAACGTTGCCACCGTGCATCCCATAGACGAGGCACAAGCAGAGGGGGAGGAGGTGGTTCGCTACCAGACCAACCCGGTGACACTACTGCTCCGGCCCGTCGCATCCCACCATCGCCCCTCATCTATGGTCCACACCAGGGCCGAGCTCTTCCGTCTAGGCCGCACGGCGTTAGTGCTGCTAAGCCCTCCGACCAGGCCTCAGCGTGTCGTCTCCAGGTCTGCACGGCGTTAGTGCTGCTGGTCCTATTCAATGGTGAGCCCTGCTGTTGTCTCCCTCAGATCTGCTAGATATTTATTAGATGCAGCTAACCTTTTTTGTTGAGTTGTTGGAGCATTGGCATATGCAAGTCAAAACTTTATACACATATTGATTTGTTTGTTGAATTTAGTAGCAATATATTTTAGCTATGAACGACAACAACTTTCTTGTGCCATGAAAGAACAGATGCTTGATTGATGTGTAGGAGTATTGTGCCATGAAAGAATAACTTTCTGTTCCAACCTGAAAGTCTTGGTACCACACATAACTTACAAGCAAAATCAGGAAGGGTCTCTGAATTTTCTAGTTTTGCTAGACAATAGAATGTTCTCTAGTCAATGTACGTGAGCAAGACAAGTTAGGAAATTTATGTGACTCTGAATCTCTGAAAAGATGTGTGTGAGCAATACGATTCCTAAATATTGCATTCTTTTTACTAAAATTTGGTGTCTGTACATAAAAACAGTGTAAGAAACTTAATCATTTTTGTACATTGTGTAGTTGTTTGAAAAATTGGAGCCAGCATCTACTGAAGGAAAAGTTCAGAACAGAAAAAATAAAACTAGATTGCTCTATCTCAGGTGAAGATGCCACTTTTTGTACAATTGTTTTTCTTATTCCTGTCATTGCATGATCATGTGTAGGAGTCATATTTAGACTGGTATAGAATTTTATCATGTTTCTTCAAATACATTGCGATAAGTGTGTGTTCAAATGCTCTAGTGCAAAGATGGATATACGTAGCTGTGGAAGCATATGTTTCTTCAATCAAGGGACCACGAGCATGGTAGCGGCACCATGTGCAGCAGCATGTGTGGTCGCTGAGTTCTAGGACAGCAGCCCAGGACACCTCAGGTTTGTCTGATGCGCACACACGTAACCTGTTTTCTCAAATTCTCTAGTGCAAAGATGGATTTTCATAACTGTTGAAGCATGTGTTTCTCAAGCGATAGGTTTGGGGCTTGTTATATATGTATTATCTAAGTTAATTCAGTTAAGGTATTTCGTCTAAAAAAATTAGATGAGGTATTTGATCTAAAAAATGCAGATAAGGTATTTTTTCAGTACTTTGCTTAGTTATTCCTTTACTGTGACTAGGATACTTGTTAACCTGTTGTATATAGTCTAAACAGTGTGTGCAATTTCAGCTAGAGGTATAAGATTAATAATAGTGAAGCCATCCTGCAGGCAACAAATGCTTGTGAAACACCAAGCGAGCAGGTTTAAAATTAAGTTATATCTGATCAATTTAAACAAGGGAAAAAAGGAGTTACCTGCTACAATTATGTACAAACATATCTTTATCTTAGAAATGGGGCATTTGAGTTGATTGGGTTATAGATTACTTCTCATCAGGTTGTGGTTTAGTATGGATAAGTAGAAACAGGGGTAAGATTCTAATATGCCATCGGAATGTCAATCAATGTGCATTTCCTTGCTAATCTCGTCAGTTTAGAAATCTAAAACTACCTGCACATTTAATAGAGTTTCATGTACTCGTGGTATCTTAGGTTCCACAGAAGATTCTGAACAAGGAGCTGGAGTTCTACAAGGTGGGAGGGGAATCTTTCCCAGTCGAGAACGTCCACAACAAGCTTAAACCTGCAAGCAGCAAATGCTTGTGCAAACCCAAGTGAGTAGATGCAGTACCTTACTATGCATTTGTCCGATTTTGTTCTGTACATGTTGCTGCAATCTTTGCAAATTTAATAAAATGTCTGGATGAACAAGTGGTTAGTACGAAATTCATAGCATCTAGTTCTTGGTTAAATTTTACAAGACATACATCCACGCCACCATGATGATCAGTGCTCCTAGAGTGTTCTTTGCCATGAGCTGGGAAACAATATAAACCATTCATACTGAAAACAATTTTCTTTTTACAGTAACTTGGTGATAGACTGTAGAGAGTGGAGCTATGAGTATAGCTAGGCGCTCAGTATATGCAATTTCGTGAACTTGTTTGTCTAGTACATTGACTAAATACTGCATTCTTTTTACTGAAATTTGGTGCCTGTACACAAAACAGTGTAAGAAACTTATGATTTTTGTCCACGTGTAGATGTTTGAGAAATTGGAGCCAGCATCTACTGAAGGAAAAGTTCATAACAAAAAACAAAAAAACTGGATTGCTCTACCTAAGGTGAAGATGCCACTTTTTTGTGCAATTGTTTTTCTTATTCCAGTCATAAGTTTTGTCTGACTGACACAATGTCTCTTTGTGCATCTCAGAAGTAGTTGCCTTTTGCTATATGCAATTCCTCTAAATTTCTTTCCATTTTCCATTATTTCAAATACATTATGTAGTAGATAACTTGGAACTGCAAGTGCACATACCCTCCCTCATGTTGTCTGTTCCTATTTGTCTCTAATTTGCACCAAACACTGCTAAGAATTTGAACCAATGCTTGTTGCTTTAAAAATCTGATCTGCCTGTCTTGTACTAGTTAAGATAATTTCTCATATTTGGAGAGTGCATAATCTATAACTCTACTCCTTGTAGGTCATTGGGTCACCCCATGCTGTTCAGTGATAAGCAAGGACTTTTCTTTTGTGCAGTCCACATGTTCCTATCCACTATTTAGGAGCTGGACTTGTGTAGTAAAGACTTGCATGCTGCTCTTAACCAATAGTGTATAAGAGCTCTGTATTCCAATCTTACTAATATGTACAGATCTATATATTTGGATATGGGACATGTGAGTTTGTAATGAATTACTAATTTCAGGGATCACTTTGTGTTAACTTGTGTAATGTGGCCTGTGAGTGGATGTTACGAGCATCTAGAATTGACAGATTAAATGGATAGTAAATTTATTCCAAATTGATTTAATTTCCTGATAGCCGGACAAGATTTCCTGTCGGCTTAAACGTCAGGACAGAACAGGACTATCCCTATCGGTTTATATTTCCTGATCGCAGTTCCTGACGGTTATGGTGATAGGTTTTGGGTTTTGGGTTTTGGGTTTGACTGGTCAAACCTAAGCCGTCAGGAATTGCCGTCAGGAAAAGGTTCCAGTCGGCTGGCCATCAGGAAACATAGGTTATTCCTGTCGAGCTGTTCCTGTTGGGCATTTCCTGACGGCTGGCCGTTAGGAATATTATTCCTGATGATTTTCAGGCCTTTCCTGACGGTTTTTGGCCGTTAGGGAAAACCTCTGCTTTGGTAGTGAATTCTTCCTATGGCTTATAATATCTCTAGAAATGAGCACTTGGCTAGCCTAAGCAAAAAGTGATTTAGGGTTGCAAGAGGTACCTACAACACCAGCTACCCCTCTTATTGATAGTTGTTTGGACAATATCCAAACTGCTCTCTGAGCTGATACTCAACTTAATTACTAACCCACTTGGGGGCAATATGGTCCATACTACATAAATAAAATATCCGATACACTTTCGACGGTCACAATTTCTCCACTTCTTCATCACTTAGCCTCGATGTTAACATGGAGATATCGCCCACGTGTTGCCCTGAATCCTCCCTGAATTCTGTGGCCAACCCTAGAAATCACTCCGACCATGATTTTCAGGCCGAAATCCAAACCCTTTAGGCTGCATAGCTTCTACACAAAGTCTTCGGTATCGATGCGTGTCCTCTATGTGTCCTTTGTCTAATAGTCCACCAAGTACTAGTGGCACCTCCTTGACTTGGTCCAACCCTAGCCTTGACTTCGGTCAATGCCATCTTCATCACCGTCTTGCATGCTCTTGCTCATCATTGTGCCATGTGCTAGCCATCCTTGGTCCGTTCTCTAGCTTCTTGACGACCCCTTGGTCCAACCCTCCATGTTCGGTCTTCAATGCCCATGGTCCATCGACCCAAACTCCTCGCTTGACCTTCTCCATTGCCGTCGACCACCTTGGACTCAACACGTGCACATTCACAAGCCAAGATACATATTGCACAACGCAAACTCGACGTCTTAGTTAGTTTAAATCACACTAACCCAAAGTTCAATTATCTCCTTGACAATTACTTTTCATATTATATGGGTACATACCCACTTCTCAATTGTAGAAAGCTTTGGATCTGAAATATGAGAGAATAGCATGTACATGGAATGGTTCACGTGCTTCCTGTTAGTACAGTCCTTCAGCTAGGATTTCATGCCATTGATCTACAGCTCTCCATCCTTTACACTGCCTAGAATTTCATAGTTGACAGTGAACATTACTCTATCAAGCTAGTTCGTATGGGGATTAAACTTTGAGGTTTGACAGGTCTGATGGCGATAGGGACCACGATGGATTTGTTACCATGTATATATTTGTTTAGACAGAACCTGTTTTATATCTCAAAGCATGGCACAAATTGTCCATACGCTTGTTTTGATTGTCACCAAGAGAGTGTCACGCTCCGACCAGATGGATAGGTTGTCGGCGTGCACGCGCGGCTAGGGAGCACGGCGATGGCGCCGCCTCGAGCAGGTAACAGAAAGACGGAGAGGATTCGGAACTAGGTTTTTCTTATTCGCTGTCCTCCCAACCACCCACACAGCGAGTATATGAGTTCAGTCTTACAATAATATGGGCTGAGCCCAGACAATACATCCACGTGGCTCACAGGACGGCTTATAGGCCATTTCAGCTAGTGCGGCCTAATCCACGAAGAGCAGCCGGAGGCCTGGTCGTGACATCTCCCCCTCCTTAAGCAGCAGCGCGCCCTCGCGATGTAGAAGCAGCTGGCTGTAGCAATGAGGATGGTACATCCGTAGCACGCTCCCAGGTAGCCCAATGTACTGGACAGGACTCACGCTGCAACAAAGCAACCGGTACCACCCGGTGACCCACCAGATGAAGCCGCTGATCCAGTACCTAGGATGGTGGAAGACCTTCCAGCATGTAGAGAAGCTGAAGCTCATCATCAGTAGACAGACTGGTGTTTGGAGGTAAAGCCTTCTTGAGCTGTGAGACATGCAAAACAGGATGAATTTGACTATTGGCAGGTAACTGAAGCTTGTATGCTACTTTACCGACAGTTTGGAGCACCAGATATGGTCCGAAGTACTTGTAGCTGAGCTTTTGGTTGGTACGACGGGCAACATATTGTTGTATATGTGGTTGCAGCTTGACATAGACCCAATCGCCCACAGCAAAAGTTCTTTCTTGGCGATGCTTATCTGCCTGATGTTGCATGCGCTGTTGTGCCCGAGCTAGATTCTGTTGGATGTGCTGCATCATAGTATTTCTGGACTAAAGCCAGTCATCCAGATCAGAAACTGTGCAAGTGTCAGTGGCTGTGATGCCGAAGTGTTTAGGTGGATGACCATACAAGGCCTCAAAGGGTGTGTGTCCATGTGCGGAATGATAGGTCGTGTTATACCAAAACTCAGCCAATGGAATCGATTGTGCCCACTTCTGGGGACAGGAATGCACCATGCAGCGGAGATAGGTTTCAAGGCATTGATTCAATCGTTCGGTTTGGCCATCGGTTTGTGGATGGTAGGAAGAACTCATATTAAGTGTTGTTTCTGTGAGCCTGAATAATTCTTGCCAAAGGGCACTAGTGAAGATTTTATCTCTATCAAAGATGATGATGGAAGGCAAGCCATTGCAGTTTGTACACATGGGCCAAGAAGGCTTGGGCTACAGATAAGGCAATATAGGGCTAAACAAATCAAGTGTGCATATTTTGTGAGTTTGTCAATGACAACAAGGATAGTGTCAAAACTTTTGGATTTAGGCAAGCCCTCAATGAAATCCAGACTAATGGTGTGCCAAGCATGGGTAGGAACAGGTAGTGGTTGCAATAAACCAGGTAATTTGCAGTGTTCAGGTTTAGCTTGGGCACATACCTCACAAGCATTAATGTAATCTATGATAGACTGCTTCATGTGTGGCCAGGCAAATAGTGATTTTACCTTATGATATGTGGCTGTAATGCCACTGTGTCCTCCCAAGCCACTAGAGTGAAGAGCCAATAAAACAGCTTGTTGTGCTTCCTTATGGTTCCCAACCAGATTCTGTTTTTGTATTTGATCACACCATCACTAAGAGTAAAGCCTTTGTCATTGGATCCAGTGATACTGAGCTCAGTGAGCAACTGTTTGGTTTGGTCATCTTGCTGATACCCCTCCAAAATGATCTCCATCCACTTGGGAGTGCTGGCAGTGATAGCAGTCAAAGAGACAGGCTCAGCTTGTCTGGAAAGAGCATCTACAGCTTGTTTTCCAAACCCTTCTTATAAAGAATTTTGTACTGCAAGCCCAACAACTTGATGAAGGCTTTTTGTTGCATACCCTCATGTAGCTTCTGCTCCCCTAGGTGAATGAGGCTCCTATGATCAGTGACAATGGTAAATTCCTTGTGCTGGAGGTAAGGCTTCCACTTGGTGATGGCCAAAATGAGTGCCATGCACTCTCATATGTTGAGAGTGCTTGAGCTTTGGGGCCAAGGGCCTTGCTGAGGTAAGCAACTGGGTGTGTGTCTTGAGATAACACTACACCTATGCCAGTGGATGAAGCATCGGTCTCAACTGTGAAGGCCTTGGTGACATTTGGTAATGCTAGCACAGGTGCTAAAATGAGAGCTTGTTTCAAGGTGTCAAAACATGTTTGCAGTTGTGGTGTCCAATGAAATAGAACATCCTTTTTCAATAGGTCAGTAAGAGGTCGACTTAGGATGCCATAATTCTTGATGAACTTCCTATAATAACCAGATAGACCGAGAAATCCTCTCAATTGCCTGGTGTCTGATGGTTGGGGCCAATTAGCCACAACCTCAATCTTCTTAGGATCTGTAGCCACACCTTGCCCACTAATGATATGACCTAGATATTCTAACTATTGCTGAGCAAAAGAACATTTGGACCTCTTAAGCAAGAGCTGATGATCATTTAGAATGTTGAAGACTTGCTGCAGATGATCCAGGTGAGCCTCCAATGTTGGACTGTAAATAAGTATGCCATCAACAAAGACCAAGACACATTTCCCCAACAGTGGCTGGAAGATATTGTTCATCAAGGCTTGAAAGGTAGCTGGGGCATTTGTGAGTCCAAACGGCATGACTCGAAATTCCCAATGCCCACTGTGAGTACGGAAGGCTGTTTTGGCCTCATCCTCAGGGGCCAACCTAATTTGATGATAGCCTGATCTCATATCTAACTTGGTGAACCAAGCTGCTACATTCAACTCATCCAAAAGTTCATCGACCACTGGTAATGGATACTTGTTTTTTACAGTGATGTTGTTGAGTTGCCGATAATCAACACAAAAATGCCAACTGCCATCTTTCTTTTTGACCAAGATCACTGGGAAGCAAAAGGACTGTTGCTAGGCCTAATGATGCCATTGGAGAGCATTTCTTTGATCTGACGCTCAATCTCATCTTTTTGTGTCGGGGAGTATCTGTATGGCTTGACATTTACAGGTTTCATGCTAGGGATCAGAGGAATTTGATGATCAAACTCCCTAGAGGGCGGCAAGGAATCTGGATCCTTGAAAAGGTGAGCCTGACTATCAACTAACTGTTGTACAAGGCACAGGAATAATGTCTAGAGGCAAAGGTGGTGTTACTAGACACAAATGAATCAGCTGAGCTATACCACCTTTCCTGATAAGGCCCTGTAATTTCCTAACTTTGACTTTGGGACAACTGGATAAGGTATCTTTAATGCCCTTTAAGTTGATTCTGCTGCCCTGATAAGAGAACCGCAACAACTTCCTTTTCTAGTGTATCCACATGGGACTGTGTTGTTCCAACCAGTCCATGCCTAACACCATGTCATAGTACTACAAGGGCAACACACGAGCATCAGTTGTGAATGTGTGCCCCTGAGACCACCAGCTGAAGTTGAGGACCTGATGATTGCTCTGAAGTTTATCACCATTTGCCATAGCTACTTGAATGGGAGGAACAGGCCTCAGGACATAGTTGAGGGCGTTTGCCGTTTTGGAGCTAATGAATGTGCAGGTGCTGCTCGAATAAATGAGGATGAGCATTTGTTGATCTTTGAAGATGCCATGGAGCTTGATTGTTTTCTTGCCTGAAACACCAACTGCTATGGACTGAGATAGAGCAAACACGGCTTCCTCTTCATCACTAGAATCTGAAGCATTCTGGTCAGGCACACTATCATCTGAAAGCATCTCCATGAACTCTTCCAAGACATGCAAGGCTACTTTATCTGGACACTTATGGTTGTGACCCCATTTCTCGCCACACTTCATGCATAGACCTTGTGCACGCCGCTGAGCTCACAATGTTGCTAGCTTGTCTTCCCACTTTGGCTTTGTGTCAGCGGCTGGTGGTGCTCCCAGAACACTAGGAGCTGCGACTGGCGGTGGTTTGCCAGGATACTTGTTGTAGTCGCGATAATTGCGCTTGACAAAATACTTTGGTTGAGATTCCAACACATCAGCTTGCATAAGAGCCAATGACAAGGCCACATCAACTGTTCTCGGCTTATGTAAAACAATAGCAGCGCGGATGTCAGGATGCAAGCCTTGAAGAAATTTACCAACAAAAAACACATCATCTAAATGGTTGTTATGCACCAGCACTTTATGCTTGACAGTTTGAAATCTATCATAATAATCTTGAACATCAGAGGTTTGCTTAATGCTCAGTAATTCGTGCATGGAGTTATGATAGAGGTCTTTCCCAAATTTAGATTCAATAGCAATGCAGAGATCAACCCAGTTATCCACCCCATGATGTGCCCCATAGGTTTGTAACCATAAGGCAGCATGCCCTTTGAAATGTAGGGTACCATACTGAGCCCAGCGATGGACCGGGACATTGAACATATCAAAGTATTTTTCTGCTTTTTCCTTCTAGACTTTTGGATGAGACCCATCAAATTTGGGAAACTGGGCCTTAGGTAAACGAGTTTCATTGTGGGAAGACGCGGTAGGATAATGAACTAGGGAGGTGGAGGAGGATAACTAACCATTGGCCAGGGGATGAGTGAGGATTAGAGTCCCCCCTTCATTCCCCTGTGGTGATGTGACGACGTCGTGGCCCATGGCCCGCCCCTCTTCCACGCGCTTCGGGGCCGATGGCGGAGCATTGTTCGCTTCCAACGCCTCCACGCGCGATGTGAGAGTCTTGATCTCCATGGTCAGCTCGGTGGATGAGTGATCAACCTCAGGACGCCAACGATTGAAGGACTCCATGAGCAGGAGCATGGACTTCATCTGTGCGCTGAGCGCATCAAGTTTTTCTTCAGCGGTCGCCATTCGAGAGGTGAGGGTTGGGGGTTTGGGTTTGCGTGCCAGCGAGTGGGGTGACGGAAATGGATTTGGTGGTGGATCGACGAAAAGTTTGGAATCAATCGGATTTGGTGGTGGGGAAGGGATGGGGGAGGAGGGGAAAAACTGGCGACACAGTGGAATCGATGACAGTGGAGGTAGGGGAAGGAGGTGGTGGACGAACTGAACGGCGACGAGAACGAATCGGCGGCGGCGGCGATGGGAAAATCCGGTGTATGCCCGCACGACAACTCTGGATCCAACTGTCAGCGACAGGATTTTACAGATCCAGTATCGGCGACGGATCGGGAGGCTCTGGTACCAAATGTCACGCTCCGACCAGATGGATAGGTTGCCGGCGTGCACGCGCGGCTGGGGAGCACGGTGATGGCGCCGCCTCGAGCAGGTAACAGAAAGACGGAGAGGATTTGGAACTAGGTTTTTCTTATTCGCTGTCCTCCCAACCACCCACACAGCGAGTATATGAGTTCAGTCTTACAATAAAACGGGCCGAGCCTAGACAATACATCCACGCGGCTCACAGGCCGGCTTACAGGCCATTTCAGCTAGTGCGGCCCAATCCACGAAGAGCAGCCGGAGGCCTGGTCGTGACAGAGAGATACACAACAATGGAATCTAATTTTCATTTGTACAATGCATTAAGAATAATAAGCAATCAGTGAAAAGGGGCCATCTACAAGAATTAGTCCTCTTAGAATCTGTAGTGTTTATTCTTCCTCACGGATTCACAGCGTAATGAGCATCTCCTCTGCGCTGGTGCACACACCTGGCTCCTTGGTTTCTTTGCTTAAAGATACTGGACCTTCAACTCTTGCCATGAACCGGGGTGCTAGCATGACAGCGAGAGACCTTACAGCATACAGCCCTGGCTATCCTTCAGTTCGGCATCATTTGAGGATAACCATCTCCAGAACCTCGGAGGAGTGTTGGGAGTTGCATTGCTTTCAAGCCTTTGGGACTTATCAGGAAGACCAGTATGTTGTTTTTTGCACTCGTGACGCTGATATCTCCATGGCTCCTCCTCTCTAGCTAGCTGGCCAAAGAAGACAGTGATGGTCATTGGCGTGTCTTGATAGGCTTGAGTCGATCCATCGCCATCACGGAGGACCACAATCAGGTAGCAAAATTGTCATGGCATAGTCACCTAAACTTCTAACTTCTACAGTTCAAACATACAATAATTAGCCCATCATAAAAATTTCACCACAATTGGACCATAGAAACCGTAACTATGAAATAATTACAGAAAAGCATAATCTAATACTACAACAAAAAAATGTGTTCTAAAGCATACCATATTATATGTTCACTGTGTAGATCTACTCATATGGAGTCCAACAAAATTGAATTTTTCATTTTATGTTTTTTCTGTGATTTACTATGTTGTTTCAAAGATTCAGCCAAAATAAATAAAAAAGAAAAAGACAAAACCGCCTTTGAAAACCGCTTATAATCGGTTAGGGAGGTAAAACGAACAGTTTTAAAAGTGCGGGGAGGTAGTTTATCCTGTTTTAGAGTTCAGGGAGGAAAAACAGACTTTCGCAAATGTTGGGGTAGGAAATGTGAACTTTTTCTTTTTCTTGCAGCCTAGCCCATTGAGGCGACTATGAAGGTGGCCATGTTTTCATGTCTTCTCTTTTTTAAAACTAACCAACCAGAACCAATTAAGTTGGTGGCAATCAAAGACTATTACGGCCTTACTCTTGTTATTATAATGCGTGCTGCAAAATATAAGTGGGTTCAGGAACCATAGATGCTTATCAGCTCGTGGAATGTGTGACATGTGCTGTGAAAATTCAGAAATACATGTGGAGAAAGAGATTTTGGCAGTGCAGTTTACTTTGATGATCTTAATATAAGTCCATATGGGCTTGCACTGGTGGATGAAGAGCAGAACACCATCTCTCCCTTTTGCTCCTCGTAGGGCATGCAGCTGCACGCCTGCACCTCAATCCAGCCAGTAACACCCAGGCGAGTTCTCCCATGCATCTCTGTTGTTTCTTTTCCCACATCACAGCAAGTCAAAGTTGGGCCCGCGTGTCATACTCTTTTTTCCTTCTTCCTCTTTTCATCTTCCAAAACAGAGCAAAGACAAAAAAAAATAAAACAAATGGCGCAGCGGCCTTACCTGAGCACACCTTCCACGCCGGCGCAGCGGCCCCACCCAGTTGGCCCTCCCTTGCCGGCGCAGAGCTCGTCAGAGTCGAGCTCTACACGCCCTCATCGGTCCATTACGTGCTCGTTGGAGTAGAGCTCGTCGTCCGCTCGGCGGGTCGAGCTTGCCATGGCCGTGCAGTCCATGCTGGGGCTTTGCTTGCCATGGTCGAGCGAGGCCACCCGCGCAGGGGCCGGGACCGGGGCCGAGCTCGCTGGATCCGAGCGAGGCTGCCCGCGCCAGGGCCGCGGTCACCTGCCACAGGGTCGTGGACACCCTCACCGGCGTCGGGCCGAGCTCGCCGGGGCCGGGCGAGGCCGCGTGCGCCAGGCCGTGGCCAAGCTTGGCGGGTCGAACTCCCCCCGCCGCCGGAGCGCCCTCGTCCACGCGAAGGAGGAAACGCAAAGAAGATGGCGTCAATGAGGGACGAGCGCGTACCTCAGTTTTTTGGGGACGGCTGAGGCCACCAATCTCCCTGTTGAGAGTGGTTCTGTCCCACCTGTCTGCTATCTAAACACTGGGACTCCCATTTTGTCCCAGTCCCACCCCCAAAACCAAACACGAGAATCGGGACACATGTTTTCACAGGGAACGGAGGATTCCCTGTCTTCGTTACTTGCGTCATTAGGGTGAGGAATTTTATTTGCTAGCGCCCGGATGTCTGATCTGGACGCTAGCGTTCAAACGATGCCCGCACAAGGAGTGAACAAGCGCCTAGCGCGTCGGGCTCGTGAGAGAGCGTACCAGCAGTTGGCGCGCCCCGACCCGCACGTCGCCCACGCCACCCCGGACGTCCTCCGCGCCGCCGGCCGCTTCGCACGCGCATCCCCATGTGCAACATCCGATCTACTTTTGAAACATACATGTTCAACAGTTGCAACATAAAAAAACAAATGAAACACTTGAAATAAGCGTCTGAAACACTTACGAAAACGCTTCAAAAACATTCGAAAACTATTGCAAATATATGCAACATCCAGACGAAATATTTGCAAACATACGTAGGAAACACCAGAAAACACTTGAAACAACATGCATATATATGCAACATCCAGATTTACTTTTGCAACATCGAGACAAAACCCTTGCAACATTCGTTTGGAACATATGAAATATTTGGAACATACACTTAAAACATACGAGTATAGCCATTACAACATGTGCAACATCCCGATCTACTTTGACAACATCGATATACAACACTTGCAACATACCTCTGAAACATCTGAAGCACTTGAAACATACTATTGCAACATGCGCTTTCAGCGTAGCATCTGCTTGGATGAATGGAGGCTCGTCGACGTAGAGCTCAACGTCGGCGTGGAGTTCGAAGCCGCGGAGTGGCACGGAGGTCGCCGGGGTTTGGAGCTCGTCAGTGGCATGGACCTCGGCAGGGGCAGGGGCAGGGGCAGGCGGATGGAGCGCGGCCGCAATGGAAGGTGCGAGTCCGGGAGCGATCTAGCGTGCGCCTAGCGCATCGAGCTCGCCATGCGCGGCGTGGGCAGGAGGCGGGGCGCGAGCTGGGTGGCGCGGGAGAGGGCGACGTGGGCGAGTGCAGGGTCCGTCTGTCCGTCCGTACAGACGCCCTATAAGGAGCGTTTCCGTTAATTAATTCATAAAATTCGAAAAAAAATCGATGTCTCAGATTTATTTGAGATATTACCTTCTTCTAGGCAAAGAAAGAACCTTAACATTGCCCTAGACTAATACTCCCTCCATTCCAAATCATAAGTCGCTTTGACTTTTTTTGTTCGTCTATTTTACTATGTATGTAGACATATATTATATATCTAGATGTATAGCAAAATAAATGTATCAAAAAAATCAAAGTGACTTATAATTTGAAACGGAAGGAGTAGTTCTACGTCGTTTCAATAATGCGAACCGTGTAGGCATGGGAGGCATTGGGAACTCTGTTACGAGAAGAGCGGTAGCGTAAGTAGCTCATGCCCTTGTTCGTGTTGCTTTTTGAAAGCTTCAGATAAACTATATACAAGAATTTAGACATGGTGGATAACGTCTCGCAGAGTCTTGTGTTAGCGGCATGAGAAGCAGTAATCTGTGGGTTCTTTGCACTAGAAGTACAAAGGCGAGCATGGGATTGCAGCAGGAGCTGCTCGCTGTGACAGCCACGACTATCCACCTTGTCAGATGAGCATGCTTCATCAGTCTGTTCGTTCGGTCGTATTTAGCTTATAAGCTATGGTTGAGAGTACTGTTGGCTGGTTTAGTATGAGAGAAAAATAATGTTCATTAACTGATAAGCCATGGCTTATAAGCCAAACCAGCCCAAACGATCAGGGTGATGGTGTACCAAGTGGGCCCATAATATGATCATTTGATGGTCACTATCTTATCACGTCAGGTCATCACCTTCATAGTCTGCGAGGTTTGCCGTGGAGTAGTCAGCGACGCACACTCCCGGTTGCCGTCCACTAGCACAAGAAGTTGGAGAAGGAGCTCCTTATTGATGACGGGAGAATGATAGACTCAAATTTGTATTATTACATCTATATGTATAATCAATATCTATATATATGTCTATAGTTTATACCTAATAATAACATAAGGAGAAGAATTTCTTTCTATAAATTTTGGTCTGTTATATTCACTCGCGGATCCGTCTGTCCCTGCACTCCCTTGAGCATAAGAGATGACTGGTTTTAAGAGTAACCACATTACACAGATCGATTCCAATACGCACTGTTCGCCTAAACGGCCGTTTAGCCCGTTTAAACACCATGTAAACGCTACACGGTGGTGTGCCGTTTTCATTTAATCACCTGTTTACCCCGTTTAATTGGTCATTTAGCCCGTTTAATGGGACGTTTTGTCCGAATAATGGTTAAACGGTAGGTGACCGACTGTTTACCGTTTAGCGTTTAGGAAAACACTGCCAATACGTATATTGAAACCATATGACGTAAACTGTGTGTCTTGTTGGAACACACAGACATATTTTCCAGTTATCTCTAAAAAACACAGTTACTATGTAAAGTAATTTGTTGCTCCCCTGTACGTGCGGCAGGGCAGGCGCCGAAAAGGCTCCCTTAGCCGCGGCAGGGGCAGGTGCCGAAAGGCACCCCTGCTGCACTGTAGCCACAACAGGGGCAAGAGTAAAAGTCAGCCCTACTATCATATCTAATCATTATAGCAGCATGGTAGCCTGGCATGTCAGTGCACTAGGATTAGATGGGTAGAGTTGTATTTATAGCTTCCCACTGCAACTCAGTAAAGAGAGCAAGTTCAGTTTTGTCATCTCCTCTGCAGAGCTCCGGTCAATGCTGGTGCTTGTGCTGTGTGTGTGCGCGCTCTGTTCTTCCTCTCTTCTTCTACCTCTAGCCATATTGTGTGGTCGGCAACGCCGGTGAGTGGTTGGCTCACCCGTGCGGGAGATCCAGGGCGATGACGGACGGTTTGGAGATGGGCGACAGCAGCGGCGCTGCTGTGGCTGTCCAGCCACGACAGGAGGTCGTCGTGCGCACAGTGCGGGAGGTCAGCGGCACCAGTTGGTCGACGCTGAGTCACACCAACTATGGCGAGTGGGCGGTGACCATGAAGGTCAAGCTTAGAGCCCGACGGCTCTGGAATGCCATTGACAATGGCACCGACAACGAAGAAGATGACATGTCAGCGTGGGAGGCTATCCTCGCTGCTGTGCCAGCGGAGTACAGGGAGCCGTTAGGGGCGAAGAACTCTGCTAAGGAGGCGTGGGAGGCCATTGCAGCGATGCACGTCGGCTCCGACCGTGCAAAGAAGGCGACAGCCCAGCTGCTGAAGTAGGAGTACGCCAACCTCAAGTTCAAGGATGGTGAGTTTGTGGAGGACTTCTCCCTCCGCCTATAGTCACTAATCAGCAAGCTAAGGAGCCACGATGTCACCATCGACCAAGAAGAGACGGTCTCTAAGTACCTCCACTCTGTATCGGGGAAGTACATCCAGATCGCTCTCTCCATAGAGACGATGCTGGACTTATCCACCCTCACCATTGAGGATGTGACAGGGCGTCTACGGGCGGTGGATGAGCGCATGGAGCAGGCCACAGCAACGACGGACAGTGGCAAGCTGCTACTGACAGAGGAGGAGTGGGCTGCCCAGATAAAGAAGTCTGGGGAAGCCTCCTCCAGCCACGGTGGCGGATGGCAAGCGCCCTGGCAAGGCTTCTTCAGAAAAGAAGAAAAAGAAGGTCGACCCCAACGCCTGCCGGCGCTACGGGAAGACGGGCCATTGGGCAAAGGAGTACCCAAATCGCAAGCAGGAGAAGAAGGCTGAGGCTCATTTAGCGCACATAGGAGAGCTGTGTGATAGCTACTTGGACGGGAAGCAAAGGAGGCTGCCGTTCCCAAAGGCGGCCAAGTATCGCGCAGCGGACGCTCTCGAGCTCATCCACGGCGATCTCTGTGGGCCAATCACGCCAGCCACAAACGGTGGTCGACGGTACTTCCTCCTGCTCATGGATGATTGTAGTTGATATATGTGGCTGCAACTCCTGACGAGTAAGAACGAGGCAGTGGAGGCGATCAAGAAGTTCAAGGCACGCACGGAGGCGGAGAGTGGCAAGAAGTTGCGCGTGCTGCGGACTGATTGCGGTGGCGAATTCACTTCGGTGGAGTTCGCTGCGTACTGCGTGGATCAGGGTATGGTACGACACCACACCGTGTCATACTTGCTACAGCAGAATGGCGTGGTGGAGCGGTGGAACTAGACGGTGGTCGTCATGGCTCGATCCATGATGAAGGCCAAGAGCATGCCGGCAAGGTTCGGGGGTGAGGCAGTGACCACAGCAGTGTCTATTCTCAACCGCGCGCCCACCAAGGCCCTGAAGGGCAAGACATCGTTCGAAGCTTGGTATGGGCGCAAGGCGAGCGTGTCCTTCCTCCGTACATTCGGCTACATCGGCAACGTCAGGAAGACGAAGCCGGTCCTCACCAAGTTGGAGGACAGGAGCACACCGATGGTGCTCCTGGGCTACGAGGAAGGTACCAAGGCGTACCGGCTCTACGACCCACACGGAGGCAAGGTGGTTGTCTCGCGTGACGTTGTGTCCGACGAGAAGGTGGCCTGGGACCGGGACAGTTCGGGCATGGGGAAAGCTAGCACAGCTTCACCAGCACCTTCATCGTTGAGCACTTGGTCATCCACGGTGGAGACGCTGGAGAGGAGGTGCCGACCACTCCA